>NW_026599165.1:0-14258 GCF_029784165.1 Wyeomyia smithii
TTTTAATTTGAACCAAAACATCGGAAAGAGTTTGATATTTATTTCCTCTCTCATACGGTAATTTTTTACCCAGAACATGAACTAGAACTTTACGCAGAACTGGAACGCGCATTACTTCTAAGTAACCTTGTTGTTCTCTGAACAATATGCTGATTTTCAGGGTTAAGAAAACCTAATCCTATTGCAAAAAGTGCGCAGTCAGCGTCATGAAAAACTGTAATAAAAGAGTTAATAACAAGTCTTTTGCGAGAGTTTTCAAAGACTGTTGTTTCGACGATGTTTGGAAATTTTACGTATTGTTTTAAGAATGGATAAATCGGAAGAGATTTACAAAAGACTTGATCGCTCGGAAGATGCGATATTCTTCTAAAATAGTTTCTCATTGAAACAGAAACATTGGAGGGACAAACAATACAGTATAAAAAAAGTTTCGTTGATTTTCACTCCCATCATATTCAGTTCCGTTAATTTACACCCCCATCGTTGGCTTCTCAGAGGGGGTCGCTAATTCCACAAACGATTTTTGAAGTAATTCGCCGACCTTAATCAAGTTATACTCGTAATTCAAGGGCTTATATTATTTAACTCTAAATTTTGAAACTAGCAAACAGAAATGATCAGTTGCTAAAGCTTTTCTTCCTGCAAACTTGACCTAGGGTAAGGGCACCGGTTTTGGCCATAGTATGTTATGTATGAGAGATATTTGTCCTTCTTCCTTCGAAAAATGTGTAATTGAATTACTTTAAAGGGGAAATCGGACAAAATTGCCTATATTCTGAACTAACAATGAGTTTAAATAATCAAATTATGTTGTATTGTTTACATATTTTCCAATCAAAAAACTTCTCCAGGCTCCTGTTTTGGCCATAGCATTTCTAAATTGGCCACTTGGGTCTTCTATTGTGACCAATTCGCGAAAAAGTTAAAGTCACACGAATTTATTTTATATTTTGACTTTATCATATAGATATATTTTAACAGCAGAAAATTCTAGTTTTTGAACTAACCAAAGGGCCAGTATGTATAATAATCGAACTAAATAATGATATTTTATACACACATAGCTAGCAGGGCAAAGTACTCCAAGTTAGAATTTGTTTAAAATTAATAGGATGTTTAACAACATTGACATCACATCATTGGCCTATATTAATTTTTCGTCTGTCATTGATCTACATTGAAAAGCTTCCGCTCTTCCTTTTTCATATAGAAACTTTTTCGTATTATTGGCTAACATAAACTTCGATAATTCAAGTGCCATTCATTATAGTCAAGTTATGGTTGAGAATCCAAGGTGTTAGTTTTGGTAAATACAAATGAAGTTACAGATTTGTAAATAATCTGAACAAACGGAGACTTTCGAATCCCAAACCAGTTTTGTTGAAGAAATTGGCAAATTTAAACAAAGTTATGCTCTATGAAAAATAGCTTGCAAACTACCTAAACGTTAGTCTGTATAGCGAACTGGAGAAAGCATAGTTAGTTCCTTTATTAAAACTAAAATACGCATATTTATTTGCTGAAGTTTGTAAAAGTTTTGTTGAATAGTATCAGCAGGTACAATGGGAGACTTCGAATTAGGAGTAATCTAAGATACTTTTTCACAATTATCAATTGTATTCTATCATGGCCAAAACTGGTGCTATGGCCAAAACTGGTGCTTCTACCCTACTTATGAATTGTTCGTCGCGCGTCCAACTGATTACAGCTTCGTGATTGGTTTTCGATAACCGATGCGCCGCTAGTGAACTGAACTTGTAATATTTTTTGTTATTTGGAACAGTAATTATTGATAATAACCATAATTAGGACATAACTTTTGTCCGGCAACCTCATAAGAGTTAAATCATGCTTATTAAAGATATACATTTTTTGTGTATATCATACTACAATATTGAAACATATCATCTCGTCAGGAGTTCATCTAGTTGAGATGACTGGTTTTCATCAAGACTGCACAAATTGACAGGTAATTTAAAATAAACTACAGCAATATAATGTAATCGGTCATTTTCTACGGATATTTGTTTTCCATTCCAATTTAAGGTTCCTCAGACATTGATACAGTTTATAGCTTAACGTCCAAGCAATGAATATTAAATTAATCACAACTTTAATACGTAATGTTGCAACGATTGTACACAATAAAGTTTTATGTGTGGTAAAGTAAAATTAGCACAATAACTTGATTCCCAATGAACACTGTTCAACAGGTAATTTGCTGGTTACTTAAAAACAAAAGTTTACTGGGAAAAGCTATATCTGAAAAAAAAAAAAATACATTCGGTAAGTGCATAACAAAAATCATTCGAAAAACTTCTAGTATTTGGATAATGCCACGTCATAAAATGACACGTATCACTCGAGCTGGCAAACATTTATTTTGCTATGCAGGTTGATTTAGCGACATGTTCGCCGCTCATGAAGCCAACTGTCTCCATGCGTGTACATAAGTCCCATCACTTGTACATCTTACGACATAGCGATGTTGTAAAGCCACTTATAAAATTATACCCAATCTCTTCGGCATGATTGCCACTTTACAGCGCCGCATCGATTACCCATAAAACCCACTCATTAGTTTAATCGAATTGCTATTCTTCACGAGAACTGCTTGATGCCGCATGCCAAGGAGCCTGGGAGCCTAGGAGCCAACCGCGGCGTGGACCGTCTCGTCGGCCCAATGGTTTTAATTCATCGGAGCCACCGTGGCTAGCAATAAATATCCAACTTCCATAGACGCGACCCTATCGCTTACCAGCCCCAGTCTTCAATTAAACGCTAATAAGCCGCCCGTTACGAGTGCACAGTTTTATTGATGTGATTCATCGTTGAATAGCGAGAAGGAAAAATAGTTACCGGCTGCTGCTGCTCCTGCAGCCAGCCATTTTATCTTCGTCGTATGAAAGACACTGTCAGGTAGGCGTCGGTTGTTCTGATCAATACAAGATTGCTTTCTAGTCATTCTTTTTTTGCGGCAATCACTTATCATTTAACGATCAAATTTTATGATAACCTTCCACCGCAAGCTGTCGTCATAATCGGTTCATAGGGGCAGCTCGATGGACACTTGAGGCCGTGCAGTTTCTCCACAGTTTTTGTTTACGTCAGCTTCTAGCTAAACACGAGATAGAAATGATATATTTATTAATGTTTTGATCTGGCCGATTATAAAAGTACAGTTTTTTTGTGAAAATCATGCACATTCATCGTTCAACCGCTAGAACTGATATGATCCGGTAATTCTTTAAAACGAAATTATCGTGTAATGTACGGAATAGCTTGCTGGTGCAATAAGTCGACAGCTAATGGGACCGGCTTGACCGCGAATGTCCGTATACTGTAAGCCCCGGTCGTAAAATTATCACATTTGCGGCATTAAAACAATTGATGCCACTTGCAGGAAGAAAACGACTCGGCTCCCAGCCCAAGATGATACCGAGGATAGGCGTTTCGCTTGCTGGTGGCTGTGGCCGCTGCATTAAAATCTATGATATGGGATAAAACAGAGTACATGCTATTTATGAGCAACGTAAATACAGTTTATTTCATGGCTGAGCGTTTTAATATTTTCCTACGTGTCAACAAGAATACTAAAGGATCAATATATGTCAATTTTGACCTTTTTGATGGAAAGATGACTGAACTGACAGTATAAAACAGAAAAAAAGCAATTTGGCTTGAAATTCACACACCTATTTCTTTAAGAACAATCCATAGCCAGTTCGTAATTTTCAAAAAATGTGATAATTTATTAGTCTTAATTGAAGAAACTTAGTACTTCAATTGGAAGTTCAAGCTTGTAGTTATATCATTTTTCAATGTTTGTAGTTTTGTTTTTTTGTTATATTTTAATATGGGCTGGTAAATTATTGGGCAGAGCGTACCATTGTCATCCATAGCATCCTGTACAGCAATTTCTATCGCTACCAGCCCGTAGTATTAGCTAGAATTCGAGCAACCAAGTCACGGTGACCAACTCGTGGTGGAGCTTAGGTCGTATGCTTAAAAGGCTGATCTCCTGATGTTCCCCAGGTTACGGGTGGCTCACGACAGCGTTTGATCCGGAGTGGAATGCTGCATTGAGAAACGTGTGACTCGATATGGTCCTCGTGAAGCAACCTACCGGAATAATAACACTACGCTCAATCAAGAAAATTTAACTTGATGCATTCAGCATAGATCTAGGCAATGAAAAAACGGGTCACGAATTGCGACTGCAATTTTCTTAATTTTGTAGGTGGAAATAAAGTACTGTTCGAGCAGCCAGAACGCGGTTACCGTGGCTTGGCAGGAGATCTGTCGCCTAAGTGAGATCGCGTGGGAAACCAGTGGCGGCAAGACTCAGGTTTATTGGACCGATGATGCAGAATCACATTATCAATTATTGAAAGGTGGTCAACGAAAGGATGTGTTGGTTGAGGATTAGAGGTCGTTTTTTCAACTACAGTATCATCAACTGTGCACTGTCCGCACAAAGGTACTTCTGACGTCGAGAAGGCAACGTTACATGCGCTGTTGAAGGCAACATACGGCAGCTACTTGCCACGGGATATCAACATCGTGAACGGGGATATGAACCCAGGTCGGTACAAAAGTAATATGTAGATCCTCCAGTAATATCGGGCGTACAACATGCACACACATTACGTCTTCGTGGTCTTTAAGGCAACATTTGACACAATCGATCGAAGGCAGTTATGACAAATAATACACAACTACAGATTTTCGGATGAACAGACATGACGGATAAAAGCTACCTTTAACCGAGTGAGGTGTCGTTCGTGTGCGTGTCGGGGATATTCTTTGATCCCGTCGAAGCTCTTAGTGGGCTGAGACAAGGGGTGAACATGCTGTACTTTCTTCAACATCGCTGAAGAGGGTGTAATTCGACGAGCGAGAATCGAAAAGGGTGGCATGATTTTTAATAAAGGTAGACCACTTCAACGTTGATACAAGAAACTTTGCGACGGTGAAAGCAATCTAAAATTGGGGACCATGGGAGCTGGACTAGAAATCAAACCGTTGTGAACCAAACATTTAATAGGGAGAGAAACAAAAAAAAACCACAGGAAGGTTGTATGCAAAGCCACGACCGAAAGGTTGAAGTAGAATACTTTTACAAAAAAGATAACTCGGCTGCTTCCGTGTCAGTCATTTTTTCTAGTAAATAAACTTTGACCGTTCATTGGCAGTATTGTAATTTCTCTTTGTTTGATATTTTGAATGAAGTTTATTGAATATTTTTGAAATTTTGCGCAAATGAGAAGTTAAAGTGCTGCCGAATTGTGATATGCACTTTTAATTCGACATCATTAAACGGGAACGGAACAAAGGCTACGGCTATGCAGAACGGGAATGACGGTGCGATGCGATTCGCCTTACCGTGGTGAAATGTACAGCTCTTTTTACGGCGAAGTAGAGCTATACATTTCAACACATTTCGTCTTGCTGAATCGCATCGCGCCGTCATTTGCGTTCTGCATAACCGTAGCCAAACACTGAGCGACGCAATCACGTTATAATAGTCAGAGTATGCATGTAGATGAAGATAATTAACTTTGGATTATAGCGCAAAACGAGAAAATATTAACTCTTCAAATATTCATTTGTGTTCTTCAAATTTCAGTTATTCAATTTAATATCTGATGAAATGTCTGTTTAATATCTGATTAAGGCTCTTATATAGGCCAAATAATGCATTCTCAATTTACTAGGTCCATAATTCTCTCGACCGTGCTTGTATAACCAATGAGAGGTCGAATTTTGTGTTTTGACAAGTCTTGAGAATTTTCAATAGTACAAAAGTTCGAATGATAAAATCGAAAACTAACCGATTTATTAGCATTTGAAATTGGACATATTTCTCACTTTTTTTGCTTTTAGATTTTCATTTCACATCCCTATGTAGCCGAGAAGTATTCTACTTCAAAACGGCACTTGCCTCCTGCGGACGGAGATTACAGAAGTAAATGAATTCGAAGTGATAGAATAGTTGTATACTTGGGATCTTTGGTAACCACTAAAATACCATAAGATTTGTGATTTGTGATAACGTGTTTTTAAGAAAAAGACTGGGTTTATCTTGCGAATAATCATTAAACCAAGACTGGAGATCCTCCAGCTGAGTCGAGATCTAAACAGGTAATCGTACCAATTTATTTTTAGCATAAATTAATAGACTTTAAGCGCAGCGCTACAAGTAACGAGACCAAAAATAGAGGCACAGAAGGTGTGCTTTTCTAGGCGTAGTTATAGTTCGCTGACGTTTTTCTCATGCTACACTATACCCTTTAAAAAGAGTAATGTAACGGAGTGGAATTGTTCTTAATGGTCTTTTTCCAATTGTCTTAGTAAAATATTCTAGTTTTAAAACTTTTACAATATTTATTTGATTTCTCTTCTTATTTTGTTTTGTTCGTTTTTTCGATTTTTTTTTTGCTTGACACTCAATATAGAATTCTAGTAATGAAATTTGCTTAGTTTTTGACCAATCTTGCGTAATGAACTATTATTGTTTTTCCAAACTGACAATGCTTAATTTACATTGGCCGTATTCTAACGTGAAGTGTTTCAGCGGTCGTGAGGATATGCAAAGTGTGCGTGCGAGAGCTTTTTTTTTATATTCTTGCTTATTTTCCGTCGGTCTAGTTCCGCCATTGTTGTGGCCAATCACCGACGCCCAGGGAGGCGACTCGACTCCACACCCAGAACCCTAACTCACGACCCGTTTATTAACGGACCGGCGCCAACGGCTTAACTTCCTCATGCGATGGAAGGCGTGATCCCAGAGATTTTTCGCCTCAGAAAATCTCCCGGTGTCGGCTAGGATTGAATCTATACCAGTTGGGTTGGTTGTGAGTGGATCACGCCACCTCACAACCATCGACACCTATGTCGGCGGTGGGATCCGAACCCAGGCGTCAAGCCCCCCCCCCCCCGCTAGTGCGAGAGCTTGTCTATATTTGAAGAGGTTCAGACATTGGGCTGTCGATTTTTCGCAAAAGCATCTCTGACGAAGTGAAAAGTGCTCCTAATACCACCCAAACGCACTAACCTTCCCATTGATAACAGCTTGGAACAGCGAGACGTCTGCGTCCCATAAAACCTGGCAGGCATTTCAGTTCGTTCCGAGTCCGTTGCCTGGTGGGTTGTCCTTTCCTGACTTACATCGGTCAAAGGCAACTCATAGTTGCCCATAAATCTCTATGTCGACCTACCCTAGCAAATGGCGCTCCGGTTTCGGGCAGACTTCCATGAGACTATGTTGACAACTACTTCAGATAACGATTACAAAGATGAATTTAAGCGGCAAAAAATAAACGACAGGTGCGTGGGGGTATCCAGTTTCTCTTAAACAGATAGGGATACTGTGAAAACCGGTGGTGAAAAGGCTCACACGTCTGTGTCCACATCGAATAAATCGGTAAACGGTCTCTTGCTAGTAAAGGTCGTCTAAAAGTGGATAAACACGCGGCGAAGAGTGGTGGCGCTATCAGAAACATTGCTGGCCTACATAGTTGAGTCAAGAAAGGAACTTGTAGTTCAACCGGAGAAGGCCAACAAGGCAGTAAGAACTATTTCCTGCCTTCCGGAAATGATGACTTGGGTTACAGATAAACCCAGTATGGCGAACATATAGACGACTAACAAGTTCCTGGTTCAAGAGGTTGTGTCAACTTCAATTGAAGGATACGCAATCGGTTGCCAAGGTGGACGAAGTTTACTACCATAAAGTTGTTATGCTGTGCCTCTCAGGACTTTGTATCTTGTTAAAACCTTCAGCTAAGTTCAACCAAGATCTGGCTAACGTTGGAATCAAACCTACAGCAGAAGTGTTGCGAAGTCGATCATCAGCTCCCCTGTTGTCAAGTCTTATATCCGACGATCCAGTATCTTAGACATAGACTAGGAATGGTCGGTCATTCGGGACATTCAACTCGTGAGCGATGTTAACCGCTCCGAGACCGAGGAGGAAGCACGGGCTACGAATGAGGAATCCTCATGATCGCCAACTTCATTAAGATGATCATGGACCCGGGACGGGATGGAGTCCCGAAACTTACAATCAAAACGGCCATAAAAGTAGCCCTTGAGCTGTTCTGGATAGTCATCCAGAAGTGTCTGGATAACTGCCTTCCCGGAGAGGTGGATGTGCTGGTTCTATTGCTGAGGGCTATAAAACCGCTAGGGGACCCATCGGCCTGCTTTACACTTTCGGTAAGGTGGTTAAGAGGATTATCCTCAACAAATTGGTGAAGTACACAGATGTTGTAAACGGTCTGGCTTTCATAAAGGTAGGTCCCACCTGGATGCTATTCTCTCCGTCACTAAGACGGCGAAGGTAGCACTCCAGTGCAAGAGAAGGGGCATTCGTTTTTGCATAAGCACATCACGCTAGACGTGAAGCTATCGTTTAGGAGCATTCACACTACCGGTGGAGAATTGCTTCAGAATACAACACGGAAGACGGTCAGAAATGCGTCGCAATCTCCGCAGAAGTACCACAATATCATATCATCTACGACGGAGTGTTGAAGGTGAAGTCCCCTGTAGGGGCTTCAATCGTCGGCTCTACGGACGACATAACACTAGAAGCTCTTGGGAGTTACAACCGATGACAAGCCCACGTTTGGAAGCTACGTCGACTATGCCTATGAATGAATTCAACGGTTATTGCAGCACAATCCTTAATTTGTATTTGTATATTGTATTTCGTATTTTGTATTTTGTGTTTGTATTTTGTATTTTTTATTTTGTATTTTGTATTTTGTATTTTTTATTTTGTATTTTGTATTTTGTATTTTGTATTTTGTATTTTGTATTTCGTATTTTGTATTTTGTATTTTGTATTTTGTATTTTGTATTTTGTATTTTGTATTCTGTATTTTGTATTTTGTATTTTGTATTTTGTATTTTGTATTTTGTATTTTGTATTTTGTATTTTGTATTTTGTATTTTGTATTTTGTATTTTGTATTTTGTATTTTGTATTTTGTATTTTGTATTTTGTATTTTGTATTTTGTATTTTGTATTTTGTATTTTGTATTTTGTATTTTGTATTTTGTATTTTGTATTTTGTATTTTGTATTTTGTATTTTGTATTTTGTATTTTGTATTTTGTATTTTGTATTTTGTATTTTGTATTTTGTATTTTGTATTTTGTATTTTGTATTTTGTATTTTGTATTTTGTATTTTGTATTTTGTATTTTGTATTTTGTATTTTGTATTTTGTATTTTGTATTTTGTATTTTGTATTTTGTATTTTGTATTTTGTATTTTGTATTTTGTATTTTGTATTTTGTATTTTGTATTTTGTATTTTGTATTTTGTATTTTGTATTTTGTATTTTGTATTTTGTATTTTGTATTTTGTATTTTGTATTTTGTATTTTGTATTTTGTATTTTGTATTTTGTATTTTGTATTTTGTATTTTGTATTTTGTATTTTGTATTTTGTATTTTGTATTTTGTATTTTGTATTTTGTATTTTGTATTTTGTATTTTGTATTTTGTATTTTGTATTTTGTATTTTGTATTTTGTATTTTGTATTTTGTATTTTGTATTTTGTATTTTGTATTTTGTATTTTGTATTTTGTATTTTGTATTTTGTATTTTGTATTTTGTATTTTGTATTTTGTATTTTGTATTTTGTATTTTGTATTTTGTATTTTGTATTTTGTATTTTGTATTTTGTATTTTGTATTTTGTATTTTGTATTTTGTATTTTGTATTTTGTATTTTGTATTTTGTATTTTGTATTTTGTATTTTGTATTTTGTATTTTGTATTTTGTATTTTGTATTTTGTATTTTGTATTTTGTATTTTGTATTTTGTATTTTGTATTTTGTATTTTGTATTTTGTATTTTGTATTTTGTATTTTGTATTTTGTATTTTGTATTTTGTATTTTGTATTTTGTATTTTGTATTTTGTATTTTGTATTTTGTATTTTGTATTTTGTATTTTGTATTTTGTATTTTGTATTTTGTATTTTGTATTTTGTATTTTGTATTTTGTATTTTGTATTTTGTATTTTGTATTTTGTATTTTGTATTTTGTATTTTGTATTTTGTATTTTGTATTTTGTATTTTGTATTTTGTATTTTGTATTTTGTATTTTGTATTTTGTATTTTGTATTTTGTATTTTGTATTTTGTATTTTGTATTTTGTATTTTGTATTTTGTATTTTGTATTTTGTATTTTGTATTTTGTATTTTGTATTTTGTATTTTGTATTTTGTATTTTGTATTTTGTATTTTGTATTTTGTATTTTGTATTTTGTATTTTGTATTTTGTATTTTGTATTTTGTATTTTGTATTTTGTATTTTGTTGTATTTTGTATTTTGTATTTGTGTATTTTGTGGGGTTGGGGGGTTGGGGGTGGTTTGTATTTTGTATTTGTTTGTGTTTTTGTTGTGTGTTTGTGTGTTTTGTATTTTGTATTTTGTATTTTGTATTTTGTATTTTGTATTTTGTATTTTGTATTTTGTATTTTGTATTTTGTATTTTGTATTTTGTATTTGTATTTTGTATGTATTTGTATTTTGTATTTTGTATTTGTATTGTATTTTGTATTTTGTATTTTGTATTTTGTATTTTGTATTTTGTATTTTGTATTTTGTATTTTGTATTTTGTATTTTGTATTTTGTATTTTGTATTTTGTATTTTGTATTTTGTATTTTGTATTTTGTATTTTGTATTTTGTATTTTGTATTTTGTATTTTGTATTTTGTATTTTGTATTTTGTATTTTGTATTTTGTATTTTGTATTTTGTATTTGTATTTTGTATTTTGTATTTTGTATTTTGTATTTTGTATTTTGTATTTTGTATTTTGTATTTTGTATTTTGTATTTTGTATTTTGTATTTTGTATTTTGTATTTTGTATTTTGTATTTTGTATTTTGTATTTTGTATTTTGTATTTTGTATGTTTGTATTTTGTGTGTGTGTGTTTTGTATTTTGTATTTTGTATTTTGTATTTTGTATTTTGTATTTTGTATTTTGTATTTTGTATTTTGTATTTTGTATTTTGTATTTTGTATTTTGTATTTTGTATTTTGTATTTTGTATTTTGTATTTTGTATTTTGTATTTGTATTTTGTATTTTGTATTTTGTATTTTGTATGTATTTTGTATTTTGTATTTTGTATTTTGTATTTTGTATTTTGTATTTTGTATTTGTATTTTGTATTTTGTATTTTGTATTTTGTATTTTGTATTTTGTATTTGTATTTTGTATTTTGTATTTTGTATTTTGTATTTTGTATTTTGTATTTTGTATTTTGTATTTTGTATTTTGTATTTTGTATTTTGTATTTTGTATTTTGTATTTTGTATTTTGTATTTTGTATTTTGTATTTTGTATTTTGTATTTTGTATTTTGTATTTTGTATTTTGTATTTTGTATTTGTATTTTGTATTTTGTATTTTGTATTTTGTATTTTGTATTTTGTATTTTGTATTTTGTATTTTGTATTTTGTATTTTGTATTTTGTATTTTGTATTTGTATTTTGTATGTGTTGTATTTGTATTTTGTATGTTTGTATTTTGTATGTTTTTGTATTTTGTATGTGGGGGTGGGGGTGGGGGTGGGGGTGGGGGTGGGGGGTTGGGGGTGGTGTATTTTGTATTTTGTATTTTGTATTTTGTATTTTGGTATTTTGTGTGTGTGTGTGTGTGTGTTGTGTGTATTTTGTATTTTGTATTTTGTATTTTGTATTTTGTATTTTGTATTTTGTATTTTGTATTTTGTATTTTGTGGTTGGGTGTGGGTGGGGTGGGGGGTGGGGTGGGGGTGGGGGTGGGGGTGGGGTGGGGGTGGGGTGGGGTTGGGTGTATTTTGTATTGTATTTTGTATTTTGTATTTTGTATTTTGTATTTTGTATTTTGGTGGTGGGGGTGGGGGGTGGGGGTGGGGGGTGGGGGTGGGGGGTGGGGTGGGTGGGGGTGGGGGTGGTGGTGGGGGTGGTGGGGGTGGGGGGGGTGGGGGTTGGGGGTGGGTATTTTGTATTTTGTATGTTGTATTTTGTATTTGTATTTTGTATGTGTGTTTTGTTGGGGGTGGGTGTTGTGGGTTGGTGGTGGGGGTGGGGTTGGGGGGTGGTGGGTGGGGGTGGGGTGTGGGGGTGGGGGTGGGGTTGGGGGTTGGTGGGGTGGGGGGTGGGGGGTGGGGGGTGGGGGGTGGGGGGGGTGGGGGGTGGGGGGTGGGGGGGTGGGGGGGTGGGGGGTGGGGGGTGGGGGGGGTGGGGGGGTGGGGGTGGGGGGGGGGGGGGTGGGGTGGGGGTGGGGGGGTGGGGGGTGGGGTGGGGGGTGGGGGGGGGGGTGGTATTTTGTATTTTGTATTTTGTATTTTGTATTTGTATTTTGGGTGGGGGGTGGGGGTGGGGGGGGGGTGGGGGTGGGGGGTGGGGGTGGGGGTGGGGGGGTGGGGGTGTGGGGTGGGGGGTGGGGGGTGGGGGGGGGGGGGGGGGTGGGGGGGTGGGGGGGGTGGGGGGGGGGGGTGGGGGGTGGGGGTGGGGGGGGTGGGGGGGTTGGGGGGTGTTTTGTGTTTTGTATTTTGGTTTGTTGTGTGGTTGGTGGTTGTGTGGGTTGGGTGTTTTGGGTTGGGGGTGGGGGGTGTTGGGGTGGGGGGTGGGGGGTGGGGTGGGGGGTGGGGGGTTGGGGGGGTGGGGGGGGTTGGGGGTGGGGGGGTGGGGGTGGGGGGGTGGGGGGTTGGGTGGTGGGGGTGGGGTGGGGGTGTGTGTTTTGTTTTGGTTTGTGTTGTGTGGTTTGTATTTTGTATTTTGTATTTTGTTTGTTGTGTTTTGTGTTTGTATTTTGTATTTTGTATTTTGTATTTGTATTTTGTATTTTGTATTTTGTATTTTGTATTTTGTATTTTGTATTTTGTTTTTGTATTTTGTATTTTGTATTTTGTATTTTGTGTGGGTTTGGTGGGTGGGGGTGGGGGGTGGGGGGTGGGGGGTGGGGGGTGGGGGGTGGGGGGTTGGGGGTGGGGGTGTGTGGGGTGGGGGTATTTTGTATTTGTATTGTGTGTGGTTGTGTGTTGGTGTGTGGTGTTGGTGTGTTTTGTATTTTGTATTTTGTATTTTGTATTTTGTATTTTGTATTTTGTATTTTGTATTTTGGGTGGGGTGGGGGGTGGGGGTGGGGGGGTGGGGGTGGGGGGTGGGGGTGGGGGTGGGGGGTGGGGGGTGGGGGGTGGGGGGTGGGGGGTGGGGGGGGGGGGTGGGGGGGTGGGGGGTGGGGGGTGGGGGGTTGTATTTTGTATTTTGTATTTTGTATTTTGTATTTTGATTTTGTATTTTGTATTTTGTATTTTGTATTTTGTATTTTGTATTTTGTATTTTGTATTTTGTATTTTGTATTTTGTATTTTGTATTTTGTATTTTGTATTTTGTATTTTGTAATTTGTTTTGTATTTTGTATTTTGTATTTTGTATTTTGTATTTTGTTTTGGTGTTTGGTTGTGTTGTGGTGTTTGGGTGTGTGGTTGGGGGTGGGGGTGGGGGGGGGTGGGGGTTGGGGGGGGTGGGGGGTGGGGGGGGTGGGGGGGGGGGGGTGGGGGGTGGGGGTGGGGGGTGGTGGGGTTTTGTTTGTATTTTGTATTTTGTATTTTGTATTGTGTTGTATTTTGTATTTTGTATTTTGTATTTGTATTTTGTATTTTTGTATTTTGTATTTTGTATTTTGTATTTTGTATTTTGTATTTTGTATTTTGTATTTTGTATTTTGTATTTTGTATTTTGTATTTTGTATTTTGTATTTTGTTTTGTTTTTGTATTTTGTATTTTGTATTTTGTATTTTGTATTTTGTATTTTGTATTTTTGTATTTTGTATTTTGTATTTTGTATTTTGTATTTTGTATTTTGTTGTTGTGTTTTGTATTTTGTATTTTGTATTTTGTGTTTTGTATTTTGTATTTTGTATTTGTATTTTGTATTTTGTATTTTGTATTTTGTATTTTGTATTTTGTATTTGTATTTTGTATTTTGTTTGTATTTTGTATTTTGTATTTTGTATTTTGTATTTCGTATTTTGTATTTTGTATTTTGTATTTTGTATTTTGTATTTGAATTTTTGATTAATTCGTCTGACAACTTTGTCATTATCCACATGGAAATAATAACTTCAATCTATAAATAAATCTATTACAACATCATAGACCTCGTTATTTTCCTGCCAAAAGCGCGCGCCATAGGCAAATTTATCTTCGACCTGTCGTCAGTCCGCGTAGCGAGAAAAAATA
>NW_026599165.1:14758-25000 GCF_029784165.1 Wyeomyia smithii
ACGATATCAGCTACCTACACTCTCAGACCTGCAATCAAGCGAATCGATAATTACTAACAGTCTACCGAAAGCCACAAATAGTGACAGCTGTTCAAGAGTTGCAATGCAACAAAGGCAGCAGCAAGTCAAAGTTTCGGCACGTATTAGAGCTGCAAAAGCCGCCGCTCCTTATCTCAAACCTGCTTATTTTGATCCCTCCGATAGGATAGAGAAAGCGAAGGACCAAAAAACGTGGTGTGCAGCAGCAGCAGCAGCATTAGCGAAGTTTTCTTCGGACGCACGCTTCGGCAACAGGCGTGTCATAGGTAGGGCAAAACCTGTTGGTAAAACTAATATTTGCTGCACTTTAGACTTTGCACGGCGATGAAATGAACAAGCTTGCGTTTTTTGGTTATTATAGGTCCCAAAATCGATGCCAGGTTGAACTTCAAAATTAAAGATTTCGACGTCGGTTAACGCTTTGTTGGGTATTTGGAAACATCTGTTGAAGAATTTTTAAAGTGGATAAAAACCGGATGTAACAAATGTGCAACCGCAGTTGTTCCAATGATGGCACTAGCATTGTGATGAAAAGTTGAGTTGCATAATAAAAGAGGTAAGCTTCTGTAAATCGTGCAAACCGCAAGAGCAATTCGAAAAACAAGCTCGAGATCATCGAGTTTTAAGTTTTGCCTCGTACATGCATGCGTTTTGTTACCCTTAACATACTTTTCACCATTTTGACGTAGGACTACGTCTAACCGTACTATATCGAGATACATTCTGCGGAAAACTAAAACCAAGGTGTAACGTTGGAATGAAAGATTTCAAACGGTAATACTGATGTAACCACATGACGGATCATAGTAATCAATATGCCGTTGGAATGATAAAATGTTGGACAATTTTGTGATTCTTCATATATCATTGTTACTTGATTGTTAAACAGTGAAAATTGCTGAAAAGTTTCAAGGTCGTATTTTTACGAACAATGTACCTATCACATGCGAGCACGCCTGGCACAGACTTCATGAGTGGATACCAACTGCCTGCTATGACAATCTCTACATCAGTGACAAAGAAAAACACAGGTCAACAGGTCAACTAATATTTGCTTCTATGAGCCTAGACTATTTTGATGTCTTGAAAGTGAAGCTTTTTCGGAAAGTTCGTAACAACCTCCTTTATCAGACAATTAAACGATCTACTGTGAGAATGTGAGAATGCTGGCACAGGCAACAGTACTGCACCGAGCCATGTAGGAGAAGAAGGTCGCTCGTCGTCAGTGCGGTAGCACTCAATTGCCATTTGTGTGCAGTGCAGTCAAGCCAAGTGGAAACAATGTAGCTGCTGTCGACGTACAGTGGTGCGTGTTCGCACACTACGCTGTGCGGCCGGGGATAAAATAATTCTGTACGCAAGAGTATATCACGATGTTGGATGTTGCATCCAATATGTGATTACAATTGAACAGATTTTTACCACCAATGCTTTGATCAAACGACGAACTTTGCCAAAGCTTGTGATACAATAATTGGCATATCATTGAATAGTAGATTAGTAAAAAGTTGAGTTGAAATCCACTTTTTCTAGTTCAGTTTCGCAGCTTTCAACCAATCACGAGCTCGCTTTATATAGCTGCAACAGTTGTTTTCTAATCGTTTTAAAGTGGTTATTGTATTACTACCCCTGAACAGATTTCAAACACCGAAAACGGCAGGTAGAATATTGCGAAAGATTGTTATATAATAAGTAAAATATCTTTGCAACAAAAGTTGTGTTAAAAATCGAGCAGATGGCATTTGAACTGCAACAGTCGTGATTTTCATATCCATGTTTAATAATAAAAACTTCTTTCAAATTCCTCAAATTTGAAGTTGCATTGGGTTGCTGTCTTTTTGAATTCTACACTCTGGTTTTTCTCAGATATATTTAAATGGCCAATAGGCTATTTAAAAGACAATAGAAAACCAATATGCTTCGCTAAGATTTTGAAACAGATAGCTCAGATAGCTCGTTTAAACTGTACTGATGGTTATATTTTTCCATTGCGCGGTTGTGGTATAGAGAAAAACCAAATTATATGCATCTTGACGTTAGGTTTTGAACGTTCATATTCGTATTTTTCGATTATAAAAATATTACATCAGCACCTGCAAGAAACTATTTAGATACTAAACATATAAACACAACCTTTCATTGTCGGACTTGAACAACATTATGCAAACATCAGTTGGAAAGGTTAATGTTGTTTATCAAACCGAAGTTTATTTTTGATGGAAACAGACAGATGACTTTCAAATATGGCATTTTGTTGTTTGTTTTTTTTTTTAATTGGTATCTCAAAACTGATTTATTTTTTCTGGTTCTGCTTAATGAATAAATGTTTCAATTTGCCTAAAATGAAAAACTGAATGTTAACATGTTCATAAATTTCAATGTCAATTTAAATTTTTTTGTAAATCTAGATTTTCCACTAAAAACTGCAACTCCTTATCGTTACTTTTCCAACGAACTTGTAAATACAGTATTTTTTTATGTTACATCTTTGCTAAGCAGTTGTGAGAAACTGACAATGATGCTGCTTTGGCATCTGTGAGTGAGCTATCTTTTTCAAGCGCAATTTAAGATGAAAGGAAGTTTACTTCCTTCTAAATCGTTCTTATTTAAGACCTTTATAAAAAATTGCTTTTTCGCGTATTGAAGAAAATTGACTGCATTAGGATGAATTATTCATCTTAATGCAGTCAATTATCATTCTAGTATTCATCAATGTTAAAAACAGTATTTTTTTTCTTCTCAAATAGAGGTTTGCAAAAAAAAAATCAGCATTTTTTCAGTTGTCAAAATCGGACCATGTTAAAAAATAAAAGCCTTTCTTTTTATGACTTTCTGGTGGCATATGACCTTAACAATATGTGGCCACCAATGAACTAGTTTTAGGATTGTAAGTCGTTAGAGGTGTCGCTTGGTGGATTTAGGCTCAATAATCTGGAAGTATCCGGAACGCAACGGGTACAGGTCCGCATGAAGCCTTTAACGACCTAGACACTTGATATGACCCCTCCGAGTAATTAAAGGTATAGCAGGATACTTTGTACTGCTTTGATCAAGTCTATTATATCACCGGAACTTGTTTCGGTAATATATCCAGTACACGCAAAACTTTTCCTTATTACCTTGGAAGCAATAGCGCAAAATTGCTTTTTAGGTAACAAACCTATTACTAAAAAGGCAATAAAATTCTTTCCCAGTCAAGTAACAACACATACTGTCATATATTTAGCACGTGTTACGGGAGTACGACTATCTAATAATGGTCGTTTCAACCACATGCAAGATTTTTTCTGTCAAAAACTGCTCCCTTTCCATCTCAAGTCAAAAAAAATCACACACCGTCGCACATGTTACAAGTTTCTTCAATCTCCAATTCATCCGGTGAGCGTGTATTAGTTCGCTCGTTGTATGCATACGGAGTAGAGGAAGAATATGACAAGAGCTGCCAGGCAGCATTTTCCCCGTCATTGAGTATGCAAACGTTGATGATTTCAAAGTCTTGAAATGCGTCTTTAAATGACATCACGATCTGTAAACTGCGTTAGAGAAAAACAAAAACATTCGCTTTCTTGCAAGCTATCCAAAACACATACTCATTGGTTCATGGAAACTCATTTGCACCTGTTTGAAAATACAAAACTCGTGCCCATCCAGAACAATATTCGCAACTTCGGCAACTCTGTTCAGACAGTAAAACATATATTCAATTCATGTAAACACTGGGGGACGAAACGAAAGTGTTTCTAATTAGACATTTGAGGTTGACGGGTGAGATTCTCATTATGTGTGGATGAATGGAGCAAAAATGAATCTGATCGTTGCATCAATACAAATGCAGCGAGTGAAGTCTTGCTAACACATGCACTGCGGTGCTTGGCTGTATGTTCTCCTGCAGAAACACATACAAGCGTGTGCCCGTCATAATTTTTGTTACTTTTCGGTTATTATTGTTGATTGCGGGAGAATTTATCTCGCAAGGTGCATGAAAAACGCCGTAGAAGTACGCGGGTATAACCAATCATGTTGGTGTCTTCTACAAAAAGTGCGCAAATTCAATTTCCGCACTTTTTGTAGAAGATATTACCGCGATTGGACGTACCCGCGCACTTCAACAAGAATTTTTCGCGAGAAAATTTGTCGCAATCAACAATACTATTTGTGTATAATGCGCAGTCATAAGACGCAATAAGTAATAAAAAATTGCCCTAAAGTAATAAAATGTTCCCCGTTTGCGTTGGGTGTACCGCCTTACTAATTCCAGTATTCCGTTTCGGAAACATAATGGACAAAATGCCTTTCTTTTGGTGGTTGTTGAGCTTGAATTGGTTAAAAGCAAAACAAGAAACCTATAAATTATGATTTAACATAACCGCTCGTTTTTGGCTTATGTGTGAAATATAATATATAAATAAAAAATATAAAACTATCGTAGTCCTACGTCAAACATGCGGTCGTATCTTGGATACCACCCTCGTACTATTTTTTAATTGACTAATTTTAAATTTTACGATAGTCACTTAACTTTATTAACGTTTTATTGTTACACTGAAAATATATTTTAGTTTATTCCACGAAAACGTGTGTATTATATACAAAACCTTTTGTTGTTTTCTGCAACGAAACCAATGCGTAATAAATATGAGGGTACTTTCGTCAGAACTGTCAAAGTACGTATTCGTATACGTAACGAAAGCTTTTAAAAATGAACGCAATCATTCGTACAAACAACGCTGCATAATGTAAATAGTACGAAAAATTAGTAATCCTACGCAATAACATATACATTTTACGAAATTTTTTGTTCGTTGTTATCCACGTTCGTACGAAAGTACATCCGTGAATTGTACAAACTATGCGTAATGTTGCAATTCTATTCGATAACTTGAAATACGAATATTTTATAAAATCAACAAAAGTGCTGTTCAATCTACGAATTCTATGTTTACGAAACGTGCGTGCAGAGAATAACGAAAAAATATTTTCAGTGTAATAAAAACATGACAGTAACATTCTAGATTCTAGAACGCATATATTAGAAATTTTCGCTCTGTGTGTATAAATTAACAGTATCAGAACACAAGCAGTTTGATTGTTGCTTTGACAAAATGTGCCATGCAACTAAGAATAGATTGACCCACTTCCGCCCGCTAAACTGTTCAATTATGATACGTATTCTGCCACCACAATGACGCGCTTTTCGGTTAGGTTGACTGCTCCGGTCAGCATTTCTAACCGATAAACAGTGTGTTCACGATCAAGTGTTGCAATTTGTTCGAAAAGCGTTGCCAGGCAGGCAGTGATACTCCAGGACACTGTACAATTTAGTTACCGGGAGGTTGTAGCACTAACTCTCCTGTGGGTTGGGAAATTTATTTAGCACGCTGCTGACCTGTAGCATTCCGACACGGTTTAGCCCTGCCGACGATGGCCAGTTCCAAAAATATGGCCAATTTCGATGGGCATTAATTATTCGCTACAAAGGCTGACTTGCAATGGAATGCACTTGTCTGTTCCGGTCTCATCAACAGCTGGGACTGTGGGAGTAATTTGAGTCAATCCATCACCGCTCAACGCATTCCCTGGTACGGCCGTCCGGTGGTTCCGTTCCGTTCCGTTTCGGACAGGCAACAAGCCACGGCAGCGGTGGCGATGTCACAGAGCCTACTCATCAACTAAATTGTGCAGAGTGCCAATCGTCAAATCCCACTTGTTCTCGGCTGTCATTTAGTGGAATGCCTTTGCGTCACTCAACTGTCGATAGTGGCATTCGGGACATTGATGAATAAACTATCACCTCGCTGGTGAAAATGTGGGTTATCGGGATTGATGACGTTCAAAATATTTATCCGAGTAGTGTCAGATGCAAGACGGAAGATGACACCGGTGGAGTGCACTTTGGGACTGTGTATTTTTTTTTTAACAATAAAAGCTGTCGCATTGAGTTCAGTAAAGAGATCTAATCAAATATTAATTAAAACCATAGCGTGCTAATTATTGTACGAGAATTTATTATGTAATCACTCAAATTCGAAAAAAAAACTGGAGCTCTTAATACTTCTAACAATGTTGTTCCATGAATGAATGGAGGTTCTCTACGTTCGTATTTTTCGCATGATTTTTGAAAATTTTCAAATACATCCAAGTAATTTTGAATCACTTGATCGATTTGCTTCACCACAGCAAGTATGAAATAGCGTTTTCGCAAGTGACGCATTAACTATGACCAAGACTTGCGGCTTTGAAAATTCGAAGTGGTGACTCAAAGTCGAAGTGGTGACTCAAAGTAATGATTAAAAAATCACTTCAGAAATATGTACAAAGAGCAGGTGTAAGATTTATTAACTTAACGAAAGTTACGTGCCATTCTATGAGTTATGGGTAGTTGCTTATTAGGGTCCTAAATGGATTATCCAGTTGCATTTAAAGAGCAAGAACATGGCGAAAGAGATACACACACAAAATAAAACAAAAAAAGATGAAGCATTCAAAATCGCCATTGTCGTGTGAACAATATCCTAGACTTAAAATCACCAACGGCGGCAGTGTATGTAAAAGTATAGACAGATGCCTTGATGGTCAACTCTAAAACATTGTCGGTTGAAAAAAAAAGTATAAAATTCCTAATTCAAAACAGGAGGTTTCTACAAAACATACAACACCGGTAATTGTTTACAGCGAAAACAAACCTCATTACTAAGGGCTTTGGTTATCCGCGGGATCGTTTATCATCCGCATCTTCCGGACCGTACTGACGGGTCACATTTCGTCTCACCGTATGTACAGTATTGCTGAATACATTTCCTAAACTGTCACGTATTACGAGTCAAAGTCATATTACAATACAATTCAATACAGATGCCGACAAAAACTAACCGCAATGCAGCTAATGAGTTTCACTCGCGTTTTGACACTCCGAAAAGCTGTTATAATGAAAACACAGAAGAGAAAGAGAGTATGTGTGACAAGTGATCATTAGGCAAATAAGCTATTGAACCCAGCGACGCGCTACACATCGGATGCTGTGCGATAAAGATAGCAAAGACCAAGCGAAGCCGGAGGGTCCAAAACGTAAGCAGCACAAATGGGATAATGATGATGATAATTAGGAAGCCAGCTGTTGCTCACCCAGAGGCGGTTTTTTTTTCGGGAAGTATAATTCCCAAGAGTCGAGACGGACTCGAGTGACATTAGAGAGTGCAATTTTTCGTTTCAGTTTCAAGTGTTCAATACAAGAGTGGCTCTCTGCGGGTGCGTTTAACGTACGACACTAATGAAAAGTGGCGTCTGACTAGGCCAGGATGTGCTTGACATTCCATTATCCTTCGCTGGAAATAGACCGTATGTGAACCCCGCCGGAGGCTGGCAGAGGAGCCATTTACATTAATTATGCGCTGGCACAATTTTCCACCAGCAGTAAGCTTTAACACGCGAAATAGTTTGCTCGAAATCAAAGAAAAACATGGAGAATTCCAATTTCCTTTCCAAAATTATCTTCCTAGCTGAGCCGCGGGAACGAAAAATCAACACTGCATTTGCAGTCCAATGTGTGTGGAGAAGATAGAGAAGCGTTCTATACCCCCAAAACAAACTACCCGCTAATGCCAACTTCCTTACTCGGGCTTCGGAAGGCGGAACAACGATTGTGCAAAGCAAACAAAATTTCCCGTTGAGCCGCTGGTCGCCGCCTTGTTCGCAAACTGATGCTGCCAACTGCTCTCTACTAGGGGTGAGTGCATACCGAGCAAATTTTGCATCTTTCCGGTAGTACATGTTAACGCTGCTTCTTGCTCGGTAGGTACTACTTCTGCCGTGATGAACCGCTCTATGGCAAAACTTTCCGGATAGGCAAACAAGCCATTACTCATTATAATGCTTATTGTATGCCGCAAGCGTCGTATAAATTTTCGAGCTTTGTACAATAGCGGCACCAGTTTGGAGATTTGGACCAGGTTCTAGAGGGAAAGTTTGCCCCGCTATCTTATCCTAACATCGAGAGCAACCGCATGGGGTAACTTGCAACGTGTCGACCATGTGTCGACGGGTAAGAATCATAAAACTCACATACTAAACTTTTCTTGAGCAGAATTAAACGCTGTTCCCTGTAAGAGGTTTGATTAGGGCTTTTGTAACCATTCATTTTAACTATCACATCGAGAATAACCAGCTTTAATTCACTTCACTCACAAATTAATACTGCACGACGGTGGAATAGGGTTGCCACCTGATAAGAATATCTAGCCCGGAGATTTTCAAAGTAGCGGGAGGATGGGTTGGGGTGTATGTGCATTGACATGCTTGTTGTTATTATTTATTTCAGCAATTCCTAACAGCCAATCGAATTCGGTGATTTTGGTGACAATTCAAGTAAAATATTTCAATTGAATTTATTAAATGATAAAGATTCACCGTAAGTTCGACAGCCTTAAAATCTCCTTTGGAAAAATTCTCAAAATCAATGCCGAAATTACTTCGCTAAATTTCGCAGGATTTGAAAATAAATTGTCCCATTTATGACTCCAGAGCGAGTTGAAAATAATTTTGCTGGCTCAAAGAAAGTTTGCTTTCTTCCCCTGAGACATAGGAATTACCTCCCAGACCCGGAGAAAATTCGCGTTCACCCGGAGACCCAGAGATCACCTCCCAAACCCGGAGACTGCGAGTGAAACCCGAAGAGGTGGCAACCCTACGGTAGAACTGCGAAGATACGAAAATTGTTGAGCAAGATAGCAGGATCGAAAGTTTGGTTTCATAATGTTTCTGTGTAGTGTTAGTTAATCAAAATGTCTCGTTCCAGTTGAACAATGTAGTACCGAACGTTCACTTCAATTTAAAAGTATAAACTTATCTGTTAAAAATACAATTTCCATAATACTGGCAACTCGATAAGCCGCACAGAGAAAATTTTATTTTATATACATGAAATATTATAATTTAAAAACATACAATAATATGTTATTTACACATGACGCTCCACAACAATTATTTTAAGCTTCTACAATATTGCACTATATTATAGAAAAAAATTGCAAGAGCATCATAAGTTCGAATAAATATCACTTACAGAAGTAATCAGCATAATAAAATACGTTTGTGGGAACCTATATCCCACTATCTGGCAGTGTTATAATGAAAAAGAGTAAGCTATCTTTCATTTCGGCAACTACAGTAAGATCTTTTTTTCGCTGTTTTTTTCAAGGGTTGCTTTTCTTTATTACTCAAAAATGGATCGAGATATCGACCTCATTTCAATCACGTTTTCCATTTTAGACCACAAGTAGGGTATTTGTTCCATTATTCATCTCATTAAGCCGATATTAACGAAGAATGCACTTATTAAACACCAAATTTTCACGAAATCATTAAACAAATCAACAAAATACGCTTACATGCTTTATTGAATCGCCTAGCATTGGAAGTTTAATATACTTAGAGCAAGCGCACCGGTGAGTTGCCATTTGAGTTGCTATTTTCACAACGCTGGCCGTTGCTATTGTGGATAGCAACCGATGTTCGCACCGGTCGTTGCTATTGGGGATTACCAATTCATCTATTTCTTTTTAACGCCGGCAGTTGCAAATTTCTAAAGACCGTCACTAGCTAGCATTAGCAAAATGTTTGTGTGTGTCGTTTTTCCCAAAAATTCTGCGCATCTAGTAATAACCAATTTATCTGTCCGTCAATTGTTTCCGGAATGATCTGTGTTCTTTCTACTTCATAAAATATCCCCTTTATTTCAAGCAATTCCGTTTTAACTTTGTTTCCGTTTTCCCAAATTATCGATAACACAATTCTGTTGCAGGTTTCTTCTTTTGCGCGTGCATGGATTTTTTTGATTCTTGTATGTTTAATTAAAGTAATTGCGTTAGACCGTGGAACGTTTCGCAACGTTACCTTCAATAACTATTATACTCAAAATTGGCAAACTGTCATTAATTGTATTTTGTATTTTGTGCTGTCTGGATTCCTGTTCTCCGGGTTCGAATCACCGTAACTTTAATCTTTTCGGGTTTCAATTGATTTTTTTTCGGTGAGACTTATTAAAACAAAACAACCAAATAGTTTACGTTTCAGCCTACTAATTTTTCCGCCATCCTCAGAACTTTAATTATACGAAAAAAAAAAATACAAATTAAAATAATGTCACATATTCTTCGAAATATCACAAATGTTACAAGACTTACAAACTATTTTTTCGTGTGCATCACC
>NW_026599166.1:0-25000 GCF_029784165.1 Wyeomyia smithii
TTCTGCTTGCTTGCGTCTGTTCTCTCTAAATGATATTAATAACATTGGTCGGCCACCGAGGAAATCGACCACATGGCCTGCTCGGCTCCGCACTGCATGTACCCGAAGCCATTTCGACAAGCTTCGGGTTCGACCCGAAGATTCGTTGCGTAGCTTCGGCCGGATTCGTGTTGTGGTTTTTTCCAGCTTTCTATATCGATCCTCTTGATGCTGGCTATAATATGAACCTGCCTGCCAGTCTTCTCTTTAGAAGAAAAATACTTTCGTATAAATTTTATTTTATGAACCGACCGACCGAGCTCCGGTCTATGCCGGGTTGATTGTTGTTGAGCTTGGTATCATCGTCGTCGGTCGTCGTCTTTGTCGCGGTCTCTCATGCCGTTCCGTCGGATTCGTTTATATCCGCAATAACGGGTGGGTGGATAGATACGAATGCATGCTATACTCTTCATATGATTTCATACCAGAACGTCTGACCGGAGGTTCTTGATGCAAGAAACTTTTTAAACAACGGACAGCTGGCATCGCAAATATTGTAATCCCATTATGAGTTCTGTTCGGAACCTATCGATTTTAACCTGTAACCAGAATGTCAACTCGCAGGACTAAACAGCAGTGTTGCCGGTAAAATGGAGCATATTCTGCTGGCAGCCTGGAATCACATAGGAGGGAAAATTTTCCGTTCAGCTCTTAGGCGCGCCGTTGGCATTTGTATATAAGCTCTGATCTCTATGTAACTCATTCGGAACTCTGGAATGGGGTATTCTCCAGTGAGTGGGAGCCACGGTTCTGTTCGAACATACCGGGGGATTCGTTTTTGCGCATGTCCGTCATACAGTGGCTTATTGTTATAGCCTGCCGTAACGTTATTTCCTCCTCCGTGTACCGAATAGACCACCCTGTTACTCCATTACAGACCAAGGCACTTTTCCCTTCGAGAACCACCGCTGCAGGTTCTCATTTAGGTAATGGATTTTCGAAAATGATTTTTTATTAAAACAAAATAATTATTATGTTTCATCTCGGAGTGGTAATGTGCCATGATTGTGGCTACAGTCGGTTACATATGAATACGACAAGTGCTCTTAGCTACTGAAAATTTGATGTAAGCCAGCTTTAAATGGTTTAACGACAAAGAAAATCCGAAAAACTTCTTTTTCGTGTTCGCAAGTAATGATCGCGTTGTAAGCGTATACTGAGCGCAATTGCTTCGTCTATTCGCATGATTGTTTTGATCGATATCAATTCTATGCGAGTGTACTCTAACTTCTTCTCTCAGCGATCGTTTCGTCTCGCTGAGAGTTCATCGGAGTCCAGGTCCTTCAGCAGTTGGCAATAAATGATCCATGATAAGTGTACCATTACACAGGATGCTAATTTTATTTAGCTAATTCTTTGTTTTCTTACTATCCGTATTTGCACTCAGACGGTAAAAATAGTTTTAGCGCGAAGAAAAACGAGAAGACAACGAATTTAAGACCAAAACAAAACCCAATCGCATATTTGTGCATTGTAACGTTGGTGTTGAGTTAGGAAAAATATACGCATTTGTAGCTTGTGGCAAGACGTGACTTTGCACTCATTAAATAAAACAACATAATAAAACCTGGCTGTCAGACAGTTTAGGCCTCAGACATCTAAACAAATTTGCAGTCGGGTCCGTCGATAGCAGACACATTTTCCAAAGCGAGGGGCCTAAAATATGATCCGCCCAACGAATGTATCTTAGGCGCTTTTCACCATAATCATTCCCAGACAGTTGTCTTTCTCCTAGGTCAAGGTAGATGATTGCTATTTTTGCGGTACATAATTACTCGTGCTATTCACGGCAGTCCACCAGTCTGTACTCAGGCAGCGCGCGTTCCCGGGAAATTCCCATTTCCCAACCGACGTGAGACAGGCCCTTTGCTGTCTGCCAAACTGCGCTCCTAAAACCACATCAATATGTACACACGCTTTACTAACCACTAGGCCGACGTGCTTCCAATTTAGGCCCTACCGGCTGCAGAGCGAGAGCGAGTGAACGGCGAAGCAGCCGTAATGTTATAATCAGCGCTTCTCCTGATATCACTTAATTAATGCGAACTTCAACTGTGGTGGCATGAGACAAGGTTACGAACGTGCCGGCCAGAAACAACACATGTGAAGTGAATGAGTGCCTTTTATTATTATAAATACAGACCACGCGGTACGATCGTCTGTGAAATTTACCTCCTTACTGCTTCCGACTGGAGCGACGTCGAACCAAAGCGCGTATATGGTCAATGAATGAATCATATGGTGGTTACTCTGGCGTCTTATACAACGAGCAAGCACTACAATATTTATGAGCCTAGATCGATTGTTAAGCTTTCCCATTTGGTGCGGTTGGTCGAATGTAGGCCATTCATCAGGAGGAAGCACCCAGCAAACGTTGCTACCTGTAATCCCTGCGCCTCGAAAAGGATTATACGGCTTGGGACAGGTTTTGCACACCTGTTAACTGCGGCTGGAAGTCCTCCTCTAGACGACAAGACTGGGATTTCCCCCTCGAGCACGATTGATGAAAGAGATCTTGCTCTGAAAGAGCGAGTACCTACGCTGTACGAGATGAAAACAAAACAATCATAAATGGAAAATCATGAACGTGCACGCCGCGCAACCGAAGGGAGACGTAGGTAGACATAAAAATAATAAATAAAAAGGATTCAAGGTCATCATCCCCGCTCTAACTTTCACTGGTTCTCCAGCGACAACGCCGTCTACGATGCTTGCTTACACTTCCACCGCCGAAGTCCGCGTGTCATGCTGATGACTGCGGCAGCAGCAGCGCAGACGATGACGACATGACTGTGGAGAATCCCTTTTTATTATATGCCCCTTTTTGCTGATTCGATTTCCGAATGGAACGTTTGGAGCATTTCCTTCCTACATTTTCAATCGCATTTTTCACTGGGATGACGGAGGCTAATGCACATCGGGTGTCGCGCGCATATTACGGCCGTTACTTGTTGCTATATGACTGTTTTGGGGCGCTGTTTTTTTTGGGGCGCCCTAGCCGTGTTTCAGCTTATCGGAAGAGATGGTCCCTTATCAATAGATTTAAAATCACAATATTTTTACGTTACGTGCTATGTGTACCGCTCCTCAGAGTGATTGATGCTGGTTGTTACTGCGACTACAAATACTGGAGCGCAAAGCTCTGTATCCTTTGGACGGGCTCACGAAGAAGTTCGTCTTATGTTTGCATTTTGATGATACATACATGCTGCATCCGGTCGCTGTTATATGGTTCATATGTTTGTTTGCCACCATGAGAAAGTTGACGTTCGGTTGCGGAAAGCCGGCTAATGTTGCCAGTATCCAATACGAAGTCGTAAAACGTTTGACCTTAACAGGAATGCCAGAGCTCGTACTGACAGTATCATAGTGTTTTCTAACAGGATTAGCCCAGTTATATAGTGTTGTTTCCTCTTCATCCACTTGGCAGGTTGTTTACCGGTGTCTTTTGAAAACGACATTGACTACTCGTTTGATCTGCCTGCCTGTCAGCTCTGGCCCCTTGAGTAGAACTGAGCGATGTGGCGCAGGGGATTCCATACGATGACGATAGCGTCGAAAGCAAACAAATCCCATCGAGCAGAGATAAACACACAGAGAGCTGCAAAAAAAAATAATAAATTTATGAAGGTCGCCGGAGACCGAGGAGGCGGGTTGACAACATTGAGTCAATTCGTCGACCACTAAGACCGAACTGAGCGCATAATGACAAATATGTGTGTACAGCATACAGCATATGAATGTATCTCTCGCCACGTCTGTCTTATAGGACAAGTGACCGGCTTTTTCGTTTCGGGTCGGTTCTTTATTTTGGTTTCGCGCTCATATTAATTAATGATACATACACACATATTCATTTATTCGTTCGCTCACGTGCGTTGCTGTCTGCTCATACCTTTTATGTGCGACGATTTTCTTTTGCTTCTTTTCCAACTCTAGTTATTTCCCCTTCCTCTCTAACAATGTCTTGCACGAGTACAGCACTTACACTTGTTCTGTTTTGTTTTTATTTTTATGTTCGCTATTTTTTTCGATAGTAGCAGCATGTTGCTAGCGACACGCTTCCGAAATTCACTCGACTCAAAGCTTGCGCGTTAGGTGCACCGGCAGTAGTAATGCTGTAAGTGCACCGTATGTATTTAAGATTTTACTATCCACGTCAGGGGCTTGCGAACAGCTGTGTTTGATCTATCGCGGCTGATAAGTCCCAAAGCTGTGCGGAGAGTATGCGCTAGTTCTGTTTTTTATTGTAGCTATTGATTATAGTATTACATAACACTGTCTACCGAGACCGTCAAGTACATTCTTTCGAGGTGTCTTAGTCATGTACAAAACAAGCGGTGGAATTCACTTTGTCGATTGTTACACATCTGCTCTATTGGGTAGAGGCCGGTTCGCTATGCACACGCCAATAACGACTTTATCAGCACTACTAAAGCCATGCTTTTTGTCCGCTCTGTCGTGCGACGGCTGATTGGTTGACATCGGGAACTTGTTGCAATTAGATTTTATGAATGGGGGTTTCGCCGTTACAGTAAATCGCGCGACAGACATTTGTCTATGTGATAGGGGGCTCGTCTGTCGACGGCAAGGTCGACCTGTTTGATGAATTTGCATTGGACATACATTGTGTATTTATTTCCCTCCCTCTAGTCCGCACGAGTAATAACTCGATTTGGAACAATCACTTCCTAACGCCGGATATCCAATCAGATTCCAGCAGCTGCAACGGGACAGACTGATACAAAAATAGACCGCCAAGCGGCTGACAGTGCTAGAGTTTATACATATAGCAGCAGGAATGCTGCACTGGTTTCTTTGGAATTCCTCTTTCCTACTCTGGTTTCCTCTGTACTTCCGTTTATCGTTACCCCTGCTTCAGTGGGGTTCACAAGCAGCAGACCGACTGTCCCCACATTGGTGGTCTTTGCCAGTCTGTCTAAATGCCACTGACATTTCCATTAGGAAGCTACTAGCCTCACGGAGTTGCATTCCTTGACTGGGATCATTGGAAACAGTGTTTTCTTTGTGGCGATGCTGTGCGTAACTCATATTGCGTAACTTATGCGCACCAAAACCTATAGTTTATCTTATTACTAAACTTACTATCATCATGGTTCTCAAGTATCGAAAATGAGCTAGAGTTACATTCACCAGTTGTTCATAACAATTTTTTTATCAAAGTTAGTATCATCAAGTAAAACCTTTTAAACAATCTTTAGAGTTTTTTAGCTCTATTTCCACAAAATATTTCTGATGTCGGACTACGTCTTTGTTTTCTATATTGGAATGCATTTTGTACAATTAGAAATGAAACTGACAAATGTTGCGTCAGATTTCAAACGATAACATTAACAGCATAACTTACTTCATTACTTAGCGGTAAAAATTTATACAAAGTTTCAAGGACAAATTTACGCGAACAATGCACCAATTACATGCGAGCATTCCTAGCACAGACGTCATGATATTCTCTTTGTCAATAGCAAAAAATTGACAGAGTCTCCCCATCCCAATAGGTCAATTTACCTTTTTCCTGAGTAATTTCTAAATCTTCTGTAAGGGCGTAATAAAAACTGATGTCTTGAAAGAAAACATGCTGATAAAAGTACCAGTATTTGTGGAGCAGAGTGCCGCTAGTCACTCGTCGTATATCATTGCAGCGGTACAGGACTATTAGCGTGCAATGGAGGAAAAACTGCAATGCTGCTGCTGGTAGTGATTGAAAGTTTATCTCATGAATATCATTACCATGAAAACCATAAATTACTCAACGAGAACTGAACATTTTTGCAACGATATTAAGTTATTATTTCATTTATCTTTGATATTCACTAAATAATTGCGACTAGCATATAATATCGGAAGAATAAATTCCCAAAAATCTAAATATGTATACACAAGACTAAGAGCCGGCGAACGCCTGTGAATTTTTTGCTCATTTAGCTCAACATAGTAAGATAATATTTTTTTTATTTTTAACCTTACGAATGATATATGCAGGGTGGCGGAAACCTGGAAAATTAGGAAACGTCAGGACATTCATTTTTAGATTTAGAAAATGATCAGAAAAAAACTAAAAAAAAAAAACATTCTTCAAACGGCTAATAAGGGACTGCTACTGTTCGGTTTTATATCTGTTCGAATACTTCTTTCACTAAGATTCTAGAGTTGCGTTTATCTACGTTGCACTTTTTGAGCCGAATGCTGAAAAACATCAGGGAAATTAATGTTATATTTCAGGGAATATCAGAGAAAATCAGGAAATTGGATTTTTTTTAAATATTGCCACCATGCTGTCTTCGTAAAACAGTGAATGTATTTGTTGACAAATGAAGAAAAAAACTTGTCAAGGAAATGCAAAAATGAATCTTTTTAAACTTCGTTAAAATTGTTGAATTGTTGCGATTTTTTGCTGGAACTTTAGTTTAATCCCACGTCATGATATCATACAACCCTAAGGCTGTATACCTTGTAGTATTATTATACCATATTTCTCTGTAGAGCTTGAGCTATTTGATACTAAAAACAAGAATAAGAAGATATAGAATAATTTTACGGTTATGTATCGATGATTTGTTTTTGTATTTGAATTACAATTGCTTTTATTTGGTCGTTGATGGTGAAAAATCCCACTGTGGATTCCTGCAATCTATATATCCATAATATTCACGAAATTTCATCAACACGTTTTAAAATATTGGCCCTTGAAAACAAATTGGCACTGCAGGTTCAATTTTGTCACTTCAAATTTCAATAATTGTTTCTAAATTAAACTCATACTGCTGTCTTGAAAATCTATAGTTTGAGCTTTTGAACACACGCTTTTAAAAACTTCTAGATCCCATCAATTTTCGCGTTATCAAGTTGAAATTTCAAAGATGACCATATAAACTAGATAAAAGTTAATATTTTGCAAAAAATTGAGCAATATATTTTTATTCAAAGAGTTGGAATCCAAATGAATGTAAACTTTTAGACGAAGTGGAGACTTTTTATCCAGCCAAATAGATGTTGTATTTTAGACAGATACATTCATTTGTAGCCTGTAAACAATTAAATCTAGTGATTCTAGCCGTCTTCTGGATACGATTTTTTTCTATTTTTCAATTAATCCCAAATAAGAATCATTGAACAAATATAAAACCATCAACATTGAATGGTCTATAAACAGTATTTCGGATATTAGATTCAAAATGTAAAATAATTTTGAAAAGCTTCTACAATCAATTAGCGTTGAAACAAAGTCATTTAATATTATATTCGAATCGCTTTTACAAGATTTGAATACTGCATTTCAGATAAATTACTGTATTCCAGACAAATTGAAGTATAGCTGATCATATTTTTATTTAGTTTTTGTGCATAACGAATTTCAAGCCAATTTTGCAATAATTCTGAGGCGATTAATGTAATCATGATAATTGTTCTAGAGCTGGTTCAAAAATCATTTTTACAGTTCTTTCAAAAACATTCTCTTCAGCAAAATATCATGTTCCTTCGTGTTTAGGCGCTTAGGTACTGGCCGCACCTCGGAGCGCGCTACCCACAGCATTTCATCGGGAATATTTCAGTGCCTGTGCCAGGATTTGTTTGAAACCAAGCTGGAAGACTTGGCTGAAGACGTATTCTGCAGAAGCTGGCAAACCTGGAGCCAAGCGAGGCACATAGATATACACATACATTTTGTGTCATGGCTTTCCAAACGTTTCTCCGGTTCGAATCTTCCTTCCCAGCAGTAGCAACAAACAACGGAATGATATTTTGCTGGACGGGTGTTCCGACCGAAGGCAAAAGTATAGTGGAAATATGTCGGAATACAAAAAAAATAACACCCTATGAGGCGAAGAGGGAGACAGAGCAGGAAAGAACCAACGAAGGGTCGCACGGTACATTCGAAACGATGCAGGGACGACCGGTGCGGTTGATACTGCAGATGGAACCGAACGAATGAGTCAGTGTACCCTACTTCGAAAATGTGCTTGCCTTATGCTTATGCTATAATGCTGCAGCTATATATACACTCACATAATGCCGCTCGTCATCCCGGTGCCCTTCTAGTCAGCTCCGAAAAGACTGGTTGATCTTGGTCTATCCACCATGTAGGGTGTCTCACTCCCATTCCAAGTTGCGCTGAAAAGCTACAACATCGGTGAAATATTTGGGCTCCCCTAAATACAGGGTTCACGGTACTGCTAGGTTTACCGTAGTTTGCTGGAGCCTTCACATCTCGCTAACCGAGACTAAAACGCGTCGAAGAGACCCCTCGTTGGCAATGGCGGCGGTGCTGTGTACTGTCCGGACTTTAAGACCAACTTTTGTGAACTCGTTCGAGCGGCACACTGAGGAAGCGTGTTTTGAAATCGGTTACACGATAAGAGTTAACAAATACGGCAAAATTTTTGTGACCATTAATGGTATGGTATGCTAGGAAAAGTTAAAAACGAAGAGTTATTGTACTAATTTTTCCACTAAAATTTTCTTTATCAATTATTTTTTTTTTAAATGACCAATAGTACCCAGTGTGCCGGGCCCAACACTGGAGACCTATCGTAGCGAAATCTTGGGTGCCACCAAAGCACAAGTCCGGCAAAGTGAAGGCGAATTGCTAAAACCGGAGCGCACCGGTGGCGGTGGGAGGTTTGATTATGATGATGATGGAGCAGAAGGAGGCAACGTGGAGCAGCAACATTCCGTGTGAATGAGCAAGGGAGACGCACCGACATCGTATATCTCTAGCTCAATCACCAGCCAGGCAACGGTGGCACAAAAAAACTGAAAGAAAGTGTACAACACTGCGCACTGTCGGAGCGGTGTGTGGCTGTCCGATGCTTTGGAGCTTCGCGCCGTGGAGCAGCACTAAAGCATAGCACAACCACTCGATATCACCGGGTGCTTGATGTGCTGTAGCAGCCCAACCTCTGCGTCTTCGACGGACAGGCAGAAAGTGTCGGAACGGCAAACTGGTGCGCGGATACCGCTGAGGTGGAGCCATTACGGCCAAAGCCAAAAGCTCGTTTACGTTGAGGAGTCGAGAAACGGTGCCGCTGGCTTTGAGAGCTCTCCGTTGGTGTCGAAGTACAGTGGCTTCTCGTATTTTTGGCATGACCAGCTCGCTTATTGCACAATCAAAATATTACTTTTTGTGAGACCAGAAAAAACATCGTATCGTAATATTCGCTTTCGAAATTCAGAATACAAAAAATATCTCATGATAAAACAGTAGGTGAGCCGAAAATATTGATAGATGCTGTACCGCTAACCAGTCGATGTATTCCACATTTGGAGTCGGTACAGTGTGGTGCCGTGCCACCATTGACGACTATCCAGTCAAGGTTTCCGCCGTTGTCGCTTCTTCGCGAGCTGCTTGGTCGCTTGAACGACGCTATCAAGCAAGCACAGAAGTATTCGGTACTGTCACTGTGTTTGAGAGTTTTAGCATTATTGTTATCATGGAACGAGAATGCCAGCACCTTCCGTTTGCCATCTCGGTTCAGGTCGTCGATTCAACCGTCCTACCCGCGAATGACGTTTCGGTTCCACACCGGCAGCAGCAGTGGGAGTCAAACTATGATGTTTTTCATCTATCTTGAAGCTGGGAACGGCGAGAGCCTTCGGAAACCTGCCAAGCTGCTGCCGCCGCTCGGTGAGCTCGAAAGAGGAAAAGTTCAAACGATGAAACGATGAGAAGACGAATCGAAATTTTCTCGCTTTCTTTTGCGACAGCGAGCGAACGATCGCAATGGAGTTATGAAAAATAAAAAATTCCACCGCGGCAGGTTCACCGCCAAACGAGCGAGCCGTTATCAGCGAGGCCACGTTTAACCGCCCGCCTACTAGAAGCACTGCAATGAACTCTGCATTGGGCGACTATACAGCGGAGCACAGCAACGGCGGTTGTCAATACAAGTTTCCGCGGAGATCAGCTCCTTTAGCAGTGATAGGCGGCGGATTCGCGACCGGGTTACCTGACATCAGAACTCTGGCGATCGGTGATGCCAACACGATATCGGATGGTGATTGTTATTCCATGTTTATTCTTCTACAAGAGAATTCAAAACATTTTCGCTAATTTCAATTATCACCGGAGCACTGCAACTAACATAAAAAAAACTCCAGGATAGTTTCGAAAGCGGCGTGCAACGCTCATCTTTTTTATCACCTTTAACCATGACAATGTTCACATTTAACCTATTTGTTATAACTAGAATTGACACCTCAGAATTTCATATTGATCAGTAATATGAACCTACACCTAAAATATACGAATTTGTGCTCACTCGAAAATGCAGTATTACGCTGTAAGGGGAATATAATTGTTAAAGTAGAGACAGGTTACGTGCCAAAAAATAGCGACCGGTGGTATTTTATTTTTCAACGTTCTTTACAACTATTTATAGAGCTTTCAAATCAGCTGTGGTTGAAAATAATAATGATATGTATTAATTACAGTTTTACCAGAGTTTGTGTTAGTTTAAACACATTTTATTGTGTGTTTTGCGTTGAAAAACTCGGACTCGATTATCCGGAGTACCGAAAAAAAAATCACTCCGGATAATCGAGCTCTCCGGATAATCGAATCCAAAAAAATCATTCAAATTTGCTATCAACGAACCTAACACAATTCGCTATTCACACTTTTTTTACAGTAGTCTCGAATTAGTTAAAGAAATACGTAAAAGGTATAAAAAACATCCATAGTTATGATAAAAATTGGGAACGATTCATACAAATCATTTTTCATTAAAACTGATTTTTATACTTATAAAAAAGCATATCGATTGCGAAATAAAACGAGGTTGTTATTTAAAAGCATTACCAAATAAGTTTAATGCTAGCGTGCCATTGTGCTTATCTGATTAAGTCTCACGAAAATATTCATTCTGTGCCAATTCGCATATTTAGTTGCGTTTTGTCACAATACTATTATTAGTGTAAAAAATCAGTTTCAATTTATTTATGTTCCTAAGGGATTTAACGAGCAATTCTCTGGCACAATCTGATTTCTGCTTGCGCTTATCAGATGGCAGTTTAGTATAGGTTTAGTACTTTTTTTTAAGTAATTCAACTAAAGTAGCGAATAACACAGTTTGAACCAAACATTTATCGCTATAAACGCTGGAGGCTGATTTCAACAAAGTTTTTCATTCCCGCAAAACCCAAACAAATTCTTACAAAAAACGGAGAAAGTACGAGAACCATGATCATCAACATTTTGATGATATATGGGTTTTCTAATAACCAACAAAATTAGAACTACAGACCCCGTTCGATTTTGGCAACACGCCAGATTTTTTTATGTTGCCAAAATCGAACCGGGAAAGGTCTCCATGCCTTGACCTATGACGACCTAGACATTTGATATGACCAACCGAGTGGTAAGAAGCATGGTACGGTTCTAAGTTACTCTTCTAACTGGTCTCGAGGTACGATGCTGGTCTAAAAAGCCAGTCGTCGTATGTTCAAATCCTGGCTCGGCGGAGACTGTTAGTGTCAGTAGGAACGTAGCGCTAGCCCCACAATTGTCCTGTACACTAACAGTTGGCTGAGAAGTATGTGTATAATAAACAGAAGGTCGAGTTCCGATACGAAATGTAGCATCAAGGCCAAGGATGGAAAAAATCGTGTCACATAACAATCATTCAAGTATCATTTCTGAACTTGCTATTCATAAGCTTTCAATCCCAGCAAATCATCGCTATTAAAAGTTACACATTCTCACGCATGCAAGAGACAACTTATAGCAAAGAAATATATGGTAGCTACCTTTGATGATTTTGTTTCAGTATTGCCCGCTTTAGGTGGAGCTAACAACATATAGCGAGTTTTCACGAAAGAATCGTAAACGATTGCACTCCAGCGATCGCAACGATTCTTTCAAATATTGGTTGCTTGCAGGCGTAATTCGGCTACTCCACGTCGTGCTTTCACCGTGATATACCGCGATGTTTCCTAGTGATTTCAGATATCGCATGCTAATGCACCATGCTACCATTTCCGTAAGCATTGATGATACCTACTTGCTCCGGTAAGCAAACAGTTGAACGCAATCTAACGTTCATTTGGATTCATAATTTTGTATCACTGGCGATAAAAGCTCAAAGATTCTCGCGATACCGTTGAATGCAAGTGAACTTGGATACAATAAATACTATCGTGTTTGTATCATTCAATCTCCTTCTATGGTATTCGGAACTTTTATAAGCGAAAAACAATCAGCAGCTTTTCAATGGAAAACTTGAACGCGAGTGGAAACAATTGAACGATACCTGATGAATCAAAGAACACATTTGCATGGAATATTACTAGTGAGTGAAAATTTCCATGCTTGATCAAGGCTTTACTTTACGGTTCATAATACTGCTTTGATCATATTACCGTAACATGTTCCGGCCATATCTCCGGAACTCCGGAGCCGATTCTGGCCATCCACCTCGGCAACATATAGAACCATAAGACCTTTCTGTTAAAGGTTGTTAAACTCAAATTGGTTAAACGAAAGACGAGAAAACTAAAAAGCATGATCAAATAAAACCGTTCGTTTTTTGGCATATATGTGCCAAAATCGACAGGATCTGTACTATGGAGATAAAATTTTCAAATTTGGCGTTACGCCCCAGTCCCCAGGACCCTCACCCGGTACCGTGCCTGATGAGTATTCACATGCCTTTAGATCATAAAACTTAACCCAACTTTTCCTCTACTCGTTTCAAAAGATTCACCTACAATTCACGAACAATCTACGATTGATGAACATTTAGAAAAACTATTGAAATTTTGTGTTTCATGTATTTTATATTCCCTTTTGCTGCATTTGAAATCTCTGATGTGAATCGAATCCACGCATTAACGGGCAATTATATCAAGCTTAAGTGTTTCAAGTTAAAAATTTCGCTGGCAGCATGACCATTTGTCAAAAACAGTGATTAGACGAATTCAATAGCTTCTCTGACTTAAGATTATCAGAGCTAATCAATTAAGTTGTTTTAAACTTCCCAATGCAATCTGCATATAACACTCGAATATTTGTGCACCACATCAACCCGAACCAGTACGGACTCGAACCTTAACCCTTAAAGGCGCACGACGTTAAAAAATCATCTAAAAACTTAAAATCTATCTTCAACAGGTTTACTGCCTTAAAACGAACCAATATGCATAAAAAAATTGAAAGATTTACTTTTCAACGTGCAAATATCACCATGTTGTTTTTAAACAACACTGTGACTTTTTCGTAGAATAAAGTCTAAACAACTACTTTTGTTAACAGTAACTTTAAACTTGACCTTTTGTTAGTATAATTACTGATAATTCAGACATTTTCACTAACCACTAACCTTATTTTAAAATTTATTTTCAAAGACAGTCACCACCAGCCAGGAATCTCGCCATGTTTTTTTCGTTTCCGAGATTTTGACAGCAAAAATAAAAACAAAACATTCAAATACAGTACTTCCAGCTGTTAAGTTTTCTTCGTTAGTGTCTAGAGAGCTGTTCTAATGAATTATATTTCTGAAAAATACTAAAATACTTATATTTTAAAACGTTTTTAGTAGTGTTGTTTTAAAACAACATTGCGCATTTAAGGGTTAATTAAGTAGCAGTGCCCTCTTCCACAATCAATCGCAAAGATGGATAAAGAAACTGTATCTAACAATCGCGCAAAACGTTCGTTCGATTCCAGCAGCGAAGAATTTCATCCCTCCAGCAAAAGAAAATAGGCGAGAAGAAAAAAGGCAGGGAATCTAGAGTGAGTCGGCCCTCAGAGACAGTGTGTCGGGACGGATAAAGCGCTGGTGCTAGCTAAAGAGCTGTTGGAAAGAGAGGAAACGTCACCCGAATTTCGAATTCTACATCGCCCAAACACGTCGCCTGGCCTGACTGTGCTGTGTGTACCGTATTTTTACTCAGGGACGGAGTACCGGAGAACCGAAAGAATGATGAGGGTTAGGATTTCCCGTTTTCCCCATGCCGCGTCTCTCGTTGCCAGCTTTGCCAAGGCAAGGGAACATTTCGAATTTTTTCTCCTTCCGTCAGCCTTTCTCGTTATTCGCCGAAATGCTTCCTCCTCAGCAGCGGCGTACTCTCGCACAGCACATCCCGGCTGTCGTACGGACGTATCTACGTACCATAGCATAGCTGCGTGTATTTTTCCTTCCTTCTACACCTAGCAATCTCGACTCGACTCGACGGCGCAGGCAAAGCGTGGATGGCCTGTGTGATGGCTGGCAACCCAAATGCCGTTCGTCCCCTTTATTATATTTCCCTTGCCTTCTTCACATCATCATATCGGTGTGAAGCACACGGTCTTTAGTCGTCGACGTCGTCATCGGTGTCTTTTTTTCCCGAAGTGCGGTGTGCAGCAGCACACCGTGGCTCAAACTCGTTCGCTTCGGTGAATGGTGCTCACCCCGATAGGGTTACCAGCGTGTGCAATTTCTGTTGAGACCCCAAAAACCTTTGACCCAAAGCAACTGAGATCATTTGCAGTCATTAGAAGTAATCGCGAAATTTTCGATTCGCTGCCAACCCTATTTCAGTGCTTTCGATATCTCTCATCCATTTGAAACACTAAAGTGCTGTACAGCACACCGCACAACAGAGGAGGAAAAACATTATATGCTTTAGTTTATTTGGGTTGCTTCATACGTATTTGTTCGTATACGAAACTGTGTGGAATCTTTTTTTTTTTTCTTGCACTGTTGCTACTTCGACGTCGTAAGCAGCGCCCTCTTTTTTAGCGTAAAAACCTTACCCGGTAGGTTGGTTGTTGGGTCCGTGTCGGTCGCTTGGTTGGATGTTGTTGGGAACATCAAGAAAACGAACATTTTCAAGCACCCCGACCCATCCAGGCAGGCCAGCCAGCCAAGAGCTGCCTGCCTAGCTCTTGCTCGGCACGGACAGAGGAGAAAGAGTATTATATTCTGCTGAATAAAGCATAAAAATACGGACTAAAGAGTTCGAAATATAAAACGCTGTGCCGCAAATCTTCTGAACCGCACTGAAGCGAAGCTCACAGTTCGGGCGTTGTGAAGCTTAGGGGTTCAAATCTTGCTGCAGCACTTTGCTTGCTGCTGCCAGTGGGTGGTGTGAAAAGATCGCACGATGGGAGCAACGGAAATGGGTGAAATTCGGAAAATGTCTCACCTTGGGTTCGAAACCGAGGTTGCGGGAAAACATGCTGTTTTGTTCTATTTTGGCAAAAAACTAAATGCAATGTTCTTGTTCCGAAAATATCCTGTAAATGTGTGAAGATGCGGGACAACATTCAGAAGTTTTGAATCATCGATTGGAATAAAACAAAACCTAATATTTCATTTTAGAATGGAACCATCGACAACACTCGGCGCTGATAAGCGTTTCCGCAATCTGCTGTACGAACGATGTTCGTAATCTACGCAGTGACCATCCGCGGTATTGATAAGGTTTTGTGAACTGTAAGGAGCGTGATAAGCCTTGAAACGACACAATTATTTCGCGCTTTAGATAATAGAAATAAAAAAAAAATCTACGAACGTGTGGTTCACATCTCGACAAAGGATACCTTTACCAGAATAGTTGAAACAAATGGGATAGCTCAGGTAGAGCGGTCTATTTAATCCCTCTGGTCTTGTCTCAAATACCAAACGATCGCCGTGTATCCTTAAAGCTCAAGGATTACTGCTTATTTTGTTATGTTCTTGTCCTTCAGGATAGTCGGATACACACATTCGTAGAAGTGAAGGAGGCCCACTCAAATTCACACCGGTTCTGTTTTACAAATCTTTTAGCATTGATATAATACCGGCTAGAGCCATCCAACCTCAACTTCCGCAAGGTAAACTTTTTCTCCCAGCAGCGTGTCCAAACGCCTACTTTTACGTGGTCAAGCTTGGATACAATCAGTAGGCTCTCAACTTTTACATTCGCCTCTTACTTGTCCGCGCCGCTTTCTGTGTCGGCCGCCTCGTATCAAGAGTTAATTTCGAAAAATATGAACCGTTAACTATTTCTTCTCGGCGAATATTAATCTGTCCGTCGCACCTTCTTTCTCGCAGCGGTGTTTGTGCTTGGTGACCGGCACCTCACTAGACCATAGTTGGAATCACCGTTTTCGTTATGGCCGCTGTCGGACTGGGAGAAGGCAGACAAGCGGATAATGACGCCGATGAAACTATTTCCAACGGCAGCGCGATCGTGTGGTGGCGCTCGCGGAGATGAAAACTACCAGATTATTGCCGGACTCAGTCCCTGAACTAAAGCGGTAAGTTCCGGGAGTACCTCGGCTCTTCCTGCGACCTGTCAAGATGTGCAACGGGCAGGTAATGCAGGATTAAAAAGCACTTGACGCATTCTTCTTTTGCTCCGCTTGCGATGCACCAGGCATAAAATGCAGCTTGCATGATTGCAAACCTCTCGAGAACCTTACCTTCCTTCCCATTACTTTTATTCCGGCATTGCATACAAAGCACAAGAAAGGAATGTTCTTCAATTTCCTCAATACTTAAATATGGGGGCTCCCGAGTCAGAATCGTACTCTTGCGCTGTGAGCAAAACTACCAACGCACGATCTGGCTGACTGGATAGCTTGGCCTTCGCAAGTGAGCGAGCCAGCCATCCCGGTAGTGGCAGAACCGGTCTTAGCACGACGAGGGGCAACCGTTTCGCTATATATACCTTCTTCTGAAAGAACGCAGCAGGAACGAAGGAAAAAAAAACTTCATTAAAAATTCAAGTTTTGCTGCAGGCTCCATCGTGTACCCCACCGCGTACAAACCAAAAATTACGAATTTTCCTGGTAGTCTTCTGGCCGCTACGACGCAAACCGAAGCAGTTTGATTTTGACAGGTTAGCTTATGTGACGAGCTCAACGGTCGTGCAACACTTCAAGTGCCACCCGAATGCAGTCCAAGGCAAGCGTGGTCTCTGTAGGGATGTTGTTGTTTTGCTCAGTAGTAGAAAACTCGAAATTATATCCATCTTCATGTTCTATAGTAAAGTATTTTGCGAGAACAAAACCAAACGGCGATGGAATGGTCCTCCAATGTGCCTCCTCTTGCTTGCTGAGATGAGATACATCATGGAAAAAGTGCGATATGTAAGAGATTCGAAAATCAAATGCAACATTTAGGTTATGAAACGGTTCTTTCTCTTCGCTTTTTTATTATGCCCAATTTCTACCAAGCAACCCACTGTTGGTAATCAAACGATGGGTAGATTTGGGAAATTGAACATTCCTATTATTGAATAAATTTTACGATCCGAGCATTTAGCGCATCATTTATGTCTGACGGCTTTATCAAATTCAAAAAATAAAACAAATTTAATGCATGAAACTTCATTATTAAATCATAACCAGATTACAAAAAAACTGTACTCTTGTTATCAAAATTTGAAATTTTGAGCAACATAGATTTTGTATTACAATTGAGATAAAATGTGTTAGTTTTATTTCGCTAATTTATACTTGTTTTATTGATAATTTGATGAATGTATAAACAAATAGTTAACAAACTGTGGAACTTGCTTCAACAATGAAAAGTTAAACAATGAAAAGTTTATCAGGCTTGACAATTCAAATGCTATACTAGAAAATTAACACTATTTTTTCCAAAATTTAAAAACGTGTAAATAGGTATACTCCTTGGATTACTTGTGTTGTTACCCGTAAATCCGATGGTTCAAATTAAATCTGCATCGCATCGAAAACTGCGAGTCCCATCAAAAAAAAGGGATCGAATTGTTCAACAAGCATCGCCGCCAACACTCTCGCTCGTCCAATCGCACTGGAACTGTCAATTGGCGCCAAACTGCTGAAATCCCTGCGACGAAGGAGGAAAACACCTTGCCCTGGCTTGTTTTTCCAATCGCTCCGGGGAGAATAATTGCAGAAAAATGGGGTACAATAATAAAAATGAGCAGAAGATAAATCTTTTATTATTGCGACGGCATCTCTGCACCGCAGAGTCAGCCACAGAACAAAGAAGTGACTTCTGCTGGCGTCATAGTGCCTTCCTGTTCTGGCCCTGCTTCGAGGCGAACAGGTCGCTATCGCCATTTCGAGCTGCTCACTCAGCGAAGGAAATAGGCAGTAAAGTTTGTGCCGTTTCTCATTTTATATAATTCTGCATGCAGAGTTTTCCAGCGCTCTGTGTACGCACGAGAGGAAAATTTGAAATGAACTTTTTTTACGATCGGTAATCCAAGAATGTGTAGGGCTGAAGTTTGATCAGTGCGTAATAAACAGATTAGTTTAGGACTTTGACTTTAAGGTCGTAGCATATTTTCAGACCCTGTGTGTCCACCCGACTGTACTCTATCGATTTTATGCCCAATATGGCATGTGATGTAGTTTCGTTAATACTGTATGTGCATTTCTACTTTGTTGTTCTGTTACATAACAGTTTATATAAATACATGTGCCTCTGAAATCCACTGAAACCAAGGACCGCGGATTGTAGTGGTATGCGGGGATCCAACCGCATCAAGTGGGCACATAAACTCTCACGCAATGCGTATGCCCCCAATCGTTCGCCAGGACGCACGAAAAAAAGCTTCCTGCCACCGAGAACAGAGACGGAATTTTCCACCTCAATCAACCCAACCTCCCGTTTGTTCACTTATGTAAAAAGTCTCAAAAGATCCCAAGACGTCGGCTTCCTATATACGTCAAAGCTGAAGCTCAGTAAACCAGACGAAAAAGCTTCCAACGATTGATCAAACAAAGCTCTTCCTTCGTTCGGAGGAAATCGGTGGCCGAGTTTCTGAGAAGCCAGAAAAACTAAGCACCGTTTTTTTTTCATCGATAGCACGAGAATTATGTGGATAGAACTTTTCCTTCGAATCCCACGGGATGAACTCAAACGAAAGAGAAAGTTGACTTCGCTTTTGCTTCACGCATTACTTGGAGGACTTAGTTAAAAAAAAAACTTCGGCGGAGCAGTTCACTGCACTCCCAACCTTCCCCTGTAAAACCCACTCGACTCCAACTCTCGCGGTAGTTTCCTACAACACAATTATGAATGAATTTTCATCATTTATCACTTGTCGCGAAGACATTCCTACCCTTTCCATATACCGACAACACATTTTTCACAACGCAGAAGAGAGATATGCTTTTTTGCTGACTGCTTCTGCTCTCTTTTAGCTAGCCCAGGCTTCTAGATCGAATTTCCCCTTCCCTGCAGCAAACAACAGAGCATTGGATCCGGCGGCGGTAGCAAAAAGGTCAATCACTTGACTGTGTGTATCGTAATTCAATTTTTCATGAATGAATACCCGTCTCAGAGCACCCCTGAACCGTTCCAGTTGCAGCGGCGTAGAGGGTAGGAGGAAACGAACGAGCAGGACTTAGTTGTAAACACAAACCATATGATTTTTATGATCGTTTATCGCTGCCTTTTAATTTATGTATTATTGTTTGTGTGTCATTCATTCGATTCGATTGCCTGCTCTGTTTCGCATTACTAGAATGCCCGATTTTCCGTTGTCCTATCCACCCCGGTGAGATCGGTCGGCTTCTCTGGGGTAAGATGTTGTTTACGTATTTACAGTTTTGGCAAATCCAGTGAGGTATTGTTGTCTCTTTGGGATTGGGCTGTTGGTGTTCGAGCATCTTTTTACTTATTATTATACTTCCACCTTTCTTGTGCTGCTGGAAAGGCTGGTTGACACGCGCCAATAATGGTGTAACGTATTCAAGCTGAGTTGAGTTTTAATTGTGGTATTTTTGTTTTGCTTTTCTTTTCAGATTCTACTAAAATGGGTCTTCAAGTGGCAGCCAACAGTAACGGTAGTAATAAGCGCAAATATGAAGCTGTAAGCGCTGCAGCCAATGCGGATGAGTGTAAAGACAATGACGACATCGTTGATGGCCAAGAAGCGTCAACGGATGAAGCAAGTGCGAGTAAGCAACCCCGGCTAGACGACACAGTCGAGCAAGAAACAACGCAGCTGAAGATAGTAGAGTCCTCCACAACGAACAGTAGTAACAACGCCATGACGATTCCAGCAGAGCCTACAATGGGCGAAGAAACGACTGCCACGGTTCAAATCAACAGTCCTCTGATATTACCGCTGGCAACACCCGCAGAGGACAGCATAGCCAAGCTGGAGGCGGTCGTTATTCCCGGAGAAGCAAACTGGAACTGTGAACCAATTGTCGATCCTATTAGTAAGCTTCAAGCCGTAGCAGTTCCTGGTGAAGCTTGGGGATCAGATAGCACGCGATCAACATTGGCTACTACTTTGCTGGCAGCAGATGACCTGGATGACGATGACGACGATTTTGAGGATGAATTCGATGACGACGAAACGATATTACCTAGTTATTCACCTATTCGTTATCCATGTTCCCCGAATCGGGGCGGTTACATACCAGCTTATCCTAAACCTGGATACTTTCCAGAGCCATACCAGAATTGTTCCCGGACAAACTCAGCAAACAATGGTGCTCAGCAATATGCAAACCGAGGTTATGGCTGGAGTCAGCATGGCTACTATTCTCCACCATATGAAGCACCTTCCTCTCAGCAAACAATCCGTTGCGCAGAAAACGGAAAGTCATACTTCGAGTTGGGCAGCGCAAATTACAGTAGCGTTAATCAGTTTGGCGCTCCACCGAGGCACCTGAAGCGATGTTGTGATGGTCGCAATATGTCGTGCAATAATAAGCAGTGCTATAAGGAACGTCGCTTGAAGATGATGAATCTCTCCATGTTCAAGCTGGCGAGGTTCCGTCAAGCTTCCGATCAGTCACTGTACAGATCAGTGCTAATATGCAACACGCTTAAATCTATCGAACGTGAAATTGATCACGAGAACAAGGAATTCAGCCACCAGCAGCACTTACAGCAGCAACAGCATACGCATCATTATCACACACCTCCACCGCACCACCTGCATCATACTCATCATCAACACCCGCCACCACCACCACCATCTTCGTCGCCATCTTCCGACTCCACGGAATATGGAAACGGCCCTACGTACAACAACTGTCGGGTCGCATTTTCTGATAAACAGTCGCAACCATCTCCTAAGTTTAGTGAAATCGGCAATGGTGGCAGCACTAACTATAGTAGACTTCAAGGCAGCAATACAACGACGCAGTCGTCTTCAACGTATGGCAATGGTACGAGCTGTGCCGCCGAACAGCAGCAATCGACCACTATAACTACGCAATTATCGTCCTACGACCAGCAACAACCGCAGCAACATGGCTCCCTAAGTACTGCGTCTGCAACAACCGCACCGAGTCCACATCATCATCATCATCATCCTTTAAAAGATCCGCACTCTGGTCGGGCAACTCCTTTCCCGTCTGGTACTGGTGGTGCTCTGGCCGGTAACGGCTACCACGACAGTGATTCTGGCTTCGGTGACGACGACTGTACCCGCCCAATCAACTGGGGATCGGTGCTAAGCTTGTCCTCACAATCGGCATTAGATCCGCTGAACAACAACGACCTTTTTGTAACCTCTCCGAGTGTCGCGGTCAGCGTTGTAAACGACAGCCATCACACCGCCAGCGCGACGGTACTAGCTAATAACGATAATTGTGATAGTAATAGTAGTTTAGTGTTAAGTCAATCCACGACGTCAACCTCCTGCCTAGCTAGCAGCGAAACCGACGACGTTTCCGTTAGTAGTGTAAACAATAGTGATAGCAGTAGCGAAAGCAATCATCCCCATCCGTTGGATAGTACTAATGCGGTTAGTTCCTCCGGCACTAGCTCTTCTGCCACCACAACCTTGACCTCTCTGACTACCCTAACCACTACCAGTCATTGTGATCTTAATCTTACGACACTCACCACTTCGCCCTCTCCTTTACTATCTTCCTGCGCTTCCGCTCTCCAATACCATACCAGCACCACCGGTTCTAGCTGGGATCTGGCATATCTGGACATGGATCTCGGCACTACGCACGAGTTATACGACATGTTTCCAAACTGCTACAAAATAACCTCGTTCAACTCCGATGTCGATATGCTTGGCCTGAAATCACCCATGCTAGAACCGAGCAAGGTAGTCTGTGATAACGATATGGATTCGTTTACAACCCACATCATGGTTGGAAGTTAGTATTAAGCCCATGAAGATATTTCCAACCAACCAACCGAGGTCGGTAAGCGCGCTTGCTCAAAACCTGAACCCACCTCCACCATGACGCCCGAAATACGTTAAACTTATATGTTCATCATCTAAATGTCATGTCCATACCCGAGAATGTGCAGAACGAAAAAAAAACACTGGCGCTTAATCTCAGGTTGTGAAGGCTGTGTTATACATTATTAGGTTTTTGTTTCGGTTCAACAATGACCCCTAGCTAAGTTCTAGCAAAACCAGGTATACTGCAGCAAACCAAAATTGAAGGTTGTTTTTTTATAATTGCTATAATTTCCTTCTCCTTTACAATCCATCGGGAATACGATTGAAATTAACGTAAATAACCAGCGTACAAAACGGCAGAGCTACAAAGCGCTACAAAATCAACACAAACTGCTTCTGTCACTATTGGTTCCTTATTAGGATTAAACAATTACTGCGGTAAAACAAACTAATGTTAATAAACGTGACGAAGTGATGGAAACAAACACAAGGAATTGTACAATAGTTTTATGAACAACAAATCGCAACGACTGCAGCGGGTCCGCCATTGTAAAAGTTTGTACGACACATTGCTTCTGGTCATACCAAAATCTCCAACTCTCCAGATCAGCGTTAATTAACAACATTACACGTAGAACGATCCACGAGTGCCATAAATCTACTTCTACGCTACGAGAAAACTTACAATGCCGATCCAGCTGTTCGTTGAAATCTTGGAAATACCTAAATCTATGAAGCAACGTCTCAGCCGCTGCTACTTACTAGTCTCGCCAGATTGAAATTAACTATCATCGACTTATTACCGGTAGCTGTTAATCTTCGATTGCATTCCAGTTCATACTTAGTTTCACAACGATTTCAATAGTTATGTACGGTTAAAGCTCAAACTGGCGCTGCTTCATGGTCCTAGGATATACCGACTTCCTGTCACTGAGTGTTTCAAGAATACTCTCAGTATGGAAAATAGCGTCAATTCTGGTGATGTATTTTCAACCACAATCAACTAAAGTATTTTACATTTTATATGAAAAAAATCAAGCTGCTTTTGTACATACTGTACGTAACATGAAAGCTGGATAGGGTCAATTGGTTTCTGTTAACCAATGTTCACCAACTGACTAACGAGCGGCAATCAATCGTGCGGGCTAACTTTGGGCAAGGGATAACTCTACTTTGCATTGAAAAAAAGAAAGAGAAAGCAAACCAAATCTAGTCCTTGTCAATCTTTAAATCAAATTTTTCATTTTTATTTTTTTGCCGATTGCCTCATCGACATTTTGTTATTATATTTTTTTTTTGCAAATAAGTAAAGTCAGTCGAGAAAACTGTTTGTAAATAATAAAACAAAACGAGGATGACAAAATGAGATATACTATGAACAAAAAGTTTGGATTTTAAAACAAAAATAGGCAAACCCATCCTTGATGTTATTTAAACAAGTAAATGAACAAAATTGTACTATAAGAGATTATATATACCTAATCAATATATTGTAACAAAACGGCAAATTAACGTGTAGAATAACTAGGAAAAAAAAACAAAATTAGTATGGTTCCTGGTGACGCCAGATAAGTGAATACACAGGAAACGGTTACACAAACATGTTGCATCCAAAATTGTACATTATACTTCCCGCAAGTGTAAACAGGCAGGCAGCAAGGGAATGAAATGTAAAAGTTCATTTTGCCTGATCGTAAACGAATGAATCGTTTAGAGTTATATTTGAAAATAAGAATAATTTATTGAATTTATTATATACATGTAAATATGAAAAAGTGAAAACAAATATAAATAAAAAGAAAGAAATAAACAAAATTTAAAACACAACTCGTTAGACTATTTTATAGAAAAAAACATATCACATACCAAACCTTAAAAATCCCTTAAAATTCAGTCAACCTCAGTCGTATTTTGTTATAGTTGGTATAACAAAAATAGGTTCCAACGTATTTTTGTTTACAATTTAAAATCATTTGTACGATGACAATCGGTATGTTTTTCAAATATTGTTTATAAATTTAAATAAAAAAGTAAAGGTTTTCATAGAAAAGTAAGCTCTCAAAACCCAGATTATACTCACATCACAGTAATTTAAATCATTGTCATTGTTAAGTGTATAGCCCCTGCTTTCCGCTAAGCCAGCATATTTAGGGACTAACCCCCTGGTCGTTGCACGTATCGGCATGTGCGAACTCTAGACTCTCATGGTTGGTCGTATCCGGATCCTCCCCTGGGTAGGCACGATGTCCGGCCAGGTTCTGGTACATTAACTCATTAATCCCACCCACATCCTCATTCAGTTGCATTCGAAAATGTTTTGGAAAATATTCCAGAAAAATTTGAGAACTTAGTGAACAAATTAAACGCGTAATTGCATTTTGTATTATTACCAATAATTGGAATACTCTGAATTGGCCATTACATTGTCTATTATATTGCTTAAGGTGGGTAATTCATCATAAGAAATTGACCGAATATTCGCTATCATGCAGGGATGGTTCCAGTCAGGCACTCGTAATCATTTAATATAAATATATTATTGTTATTATTTTCACTCACCTTTTTGTTGTGTTAGCCTTTTCCGTACTCACGTGTCCTCCAATTGTTCTTGATTGTATTGTTAATCGGGATCGGTTTCCGACGAAGAATCATCGGATGTTTCAAGGTGAAGATGATCATGTTGCGGTTCTGGGTGGGTTTCTTCGTCTTCTGAGTCAGTAAAACCAAGAAAGTCCTCTTCGTATTTCTCCAGTTCTGACACTTCTTCAGATATTGAATACATCATGTTGTTAAGGAATGATTTTATTCTTTTCCTATCTTCAGCTACGTAACGAATGTGTTCAGCTGAGACTCTTGTGCATGATACATC
>NW_026599167.1:0-25000 GCF_029784165.1 Wyeomyia smithii
AAGCTCAGGATATTGTAAAATCTTTCACTTTTTGTTAATAGTTTAAACAGTTTGAAAGGTTACTAATTCAATTGTTACGTGGTTTTCACGAATACGACATATACACGAACGGATAAAGCAAGAGATTGTATTGTTTACTAAACCAGTGACTCGCCATGCGTTTCTCGCATAAGCTACCGAAAAATCGATACTACAAAAACCGAAGTTCTAAGGTTTCCTCTCGCAGACTAGCTGACGAAACCTGGTGTTCTAGTATATAATATAACAAATATCGGTTAGTCCACATTAGGCCGTCAACAGTCGATGTAGTTCTTTTTTTTCGAAGAGTCATTTATTCTAGGAATTAAAGTTTATTGTACTCAGGAAGATATACACCTAACAAAGAAAATGTCTTGGATCACGTGCTGGATTATACTGACTCTAACGGCAGCTGTGAGATTCGCGAACACACATATTGTGAACAACGTAATTACTACGACTAAAATTTGAATTTCCAGACCCGGTCCGCCTTATTTAAAGTGACGTCGCAGGTCTTCATGGACATTTCGATTGACGGTAAGGTGCACGGCCGTATGGTGATTGGGCTCTTCGGCGAAGAGGCACCGAAAACAGTGGAGAATTTTCGAGAAATTTGTATCAACGGTATCGAAGGGATTTCTTACAAAGGGAGCCGAATTCATCGTGTCATTCCGAAGTTTATGATTCAAGGTAGGGTATCCATCAAATCCATAGAATTTGGAAAGGCCTTCCAAAAAGCGATTTCTGTCTTCCTCATCGATAAGAAGTTATAATTTCTCTCCAAAATCATTTCTATTACGATGAGTTGAGCAGTGGCACAACCAATCCAAATTTACCAATCAACTCTATTTATTAGTTGATCACTATCGAGTATTCTATTATAGGAAAAGTTGAAAAGCTGAAAAAGTACAACTTTTCGTACATTTAGTGAATCAGAAACTGTGAGTTTCCACTTCGAGTACTGTGGAAATTGTCCGAACCTACTTGATTACACTGGTAAACACAGGTTTTGCCCTAGAGCTCAAACTGAAAAAATGAAAGATTATCATAACTTTTTAACCATGGAGTTCTGTGAGTGTTGGAGCCTCAAGCAAAGATAACATTTTCAGAGACCTAAATGAGTTTTCCAGTAACCAAATTTAGAAGTGACGAATCCGGTGTGCAATTACTCTGCGCCCTTTTGAGTCATTTACTGCATTTACTTGGGGCACCAAATTCTCAGGAAGGTTGAAAAACTGTAATTCTTTTTAGAGCAACTTTTTTTTCGGAATTAGATTACTAGTTAGTTGTGTCAATGCACAGTACATTTGATTTTCACGCCAAAGGTTTTCAAATTACAAAAAGCGTTCATATCGGTTAAGTCTTCGCTGAGACATATTGTGTAGTCCAAATGGAACTTATAAAAACGGATACGGACTATGCTTACATACCTACATACACAAACATTTGTTCAAACTTAAACGTGTTTGTAATTTAAGTACACAATCTAAAAATCATAGTGACAAATTGCATTTACCATCGCTGTTCAAATAGCATCATTAATCTTTTCTCAGGTGGAGACATCGTATCGGGTGATGGACACGGCTCAATCAGTATTTACGGCTCTTACTTCGACGACGAAAATCTCAACATTAATCATACCAGCTCGGGATTTGTTGCAATGGCCAACCGCGGTCCGAATACCAACGGTTGCCAATTCTACATCACAACCATGCCAGCGCCGTGGCTCAATGGAAAACATACCATTTTTGGGAAGGTTCTCGATGGGCAAGGCGTTGTACATAAGGTCGAACAACAGAGGACGGATACAGATGACTATCCAATACCAACGATCATCATTGAAAACTGCGGCGATGAGCCGATTGCTGAAACATTCATCATCTCTGATGACCCATACGAGTAGGCTCTTTTTTATTTAAAGTAGTCGTTTTGGTTTGTAACAATTTGTTTCATTTTTCAGTTTGTGGGCCTGGATTAAGGCAGGTTACTTTCCACTGGGGATGAGTTTCTCCATATTGGCATTTTTCCAATACGTGATTAGAAAGCTTGATGTGTATACTTAGAATACAAATGCTGATTACTATGCATGAAGTTGTTTGCACACTTTGTCAAACTAAATGAAAAACATTAATTAGGGAAAGAAATTACCAATTAATCTTTTGCCTAGAAATTGACTGTTAGCTGTGATTAAGGTAATCCCATTCGTGTCACTCAGTTTGGAACTACGCGTTTGCTGAGTTTTCAAATGCCTAACGTTTGCAATTCACTTCTGTCCAAGCACTTTTGGTGATTCATGCGTTATCTGATTCCTCACTCAAACTAAGTAGGTAACGGTTTGAAAGAAAATGACTTTCTTTTGACTACTTCTGCTATCAACAATTACCTGTCATAATTTTTTAAATATTTTATTCTTGCAATTTTAATCATTAATTATAATCAATATGTACAAAATATACAGAAAAAGGTACATTATATTCATTTATGATGATCACAATCAGTTAATAATAATATTACGCTGTTTCAACTTTTTTTCATTTTTCTTTTTTTCTTCTTAAATAATCGTATTTTTGTGGGTGTGTGTGTGTTGTAGGTTTTTCCATTTACAGCAGCTTTAATCTAATGTTACAGTTTCTTGCCCATGCTTGTGTGTGTCTTTGTATGTGTGGCTATTAATTGGGTGTTTCATCGTTTTTTTTTGCAGGGATTCTATTTTTAAACTGATTACCGCTTCGCTTTATATTGATGATATTTCTACTAGATATTTGATCGCTGCTTTCCAATTGTTTTCTCTATTATTATTTTCTGTGTTTTGTAGCTTCTCCAACTATTAGGTAAGTTACTTTTCTGCTTGTGTGTTGATTGATGACGTCTCCAGTGCCTAGTAAAAGATGGTTGGGTAATTTATGTAAAAGGACTCTTGAAACGAGAGCACCAGCGAGAGAAATCGGCGAAAAAGCTGTGCTCTTTGCTAGATCGAATTCAGTTCTTCGTATTTGCTAGTTTGCATGTTGATGTTCAGTAATCTATTTTATGTTTTCATTGTTTTGTCGCGAATTTTACGTAGAGTACATATATAATTTTGCTATCTAAATATTTCTTCGATATTACATATTATTCTGTTTCTGAATTCTGATGCGTTCATTTTCACCAAAGTCATTATTTCGGCATGATTTTATTTGCTATCATTTTTGTATTGAATTTTCTTGCAGTTATTAACCTTTTTTTCTTATAATGGTTTTACAACGGCGGATGAGCATTTCTCCTGCCAGTTTACTGAGCAATGGATTTGGTTTCCTTTTCTACATCTACATCATATAAAAGTTCACCATTCGTCACCAAAGATAAATACGAAAGAGCAAGAAAACAACTTATTTTTTAGAGCTGCCAAAAATGTATAACTCTTACGTTATGGAGTAGATTTTTCCACACGTTTGAGTTTTGTGCACATCAGATTTTGCAGACCCACAGGCTGATTCCGTAGTGCAACTCAAGAGAGTCTATCCATACGGAAAAAGCATTCCCAAGTGTAAAGAAAAAAGAAGACACTTCCCACATTCAATGCTTTCTATACCTTCTTGTAAACGATCATGATTGTTATGATTTTAATATTTTTAACAGCTTGGTTTCCCTCGTGGCATATATACAATTATTGATTTTTAATGTTCTTGAAATTTAGTGGGTATTTAAACGTGTGTTTTTTAGCTTCAACCCCAATTTGCCGTTCTCTTTCACACACACTCACTAAAACTGCTTAGGTCTTTAAAGATTTTCGATTTAGCGACTATTTTTACCTTGTTTTTCATTTGTTAAGATTATATTTACAATCGAAAAAAACTTCATTTATCGCTAAACCCTAAATTACACCTTCTTACTTAAAACTGAAACAATAACGCATAGTCGTAGGAAACTCACGTTACCAGCATTAAACTTTACTCTCGTTTCGTTGATCTGTGTAATATTTGACACAGATTTCTTCTATTCCGTCCTCAACGATATTTAGAAACAGTTATAGGTTTTGTTCACTACCATGAGTTTTTATCAATAACTTATACAATAATTGTATATTATACAGTGTTATCCCCATTTGTTCTTTTTCTTCTTCATCGTGTGTGTGTGTGTATTTGTAATTCTAGCTCCGCAGCTTCAACAATTACACACTTACTCTTTATACAAATAATATAAATATTATACGACATCTCCGCATTACGACAAATTCAGGTGTTTGTTAATTCTTCGAAAACCGAAAAAACTGCAAATCTATTTTACACATTCGTTAACAAAAAACAATAGTCAATAAATTAGTGATAAGAAGGGATTATAGAAGTGAAACTCTTCTCTAGAATAGTCACAGAATCGCGACTAAAAGTACAAAGACCAAAATCTAACGGAAGAAAAGCAATTACAATTACTCAACATGTCGCTTGGCGCGTTTCCGATCTTTCCTTTTTTTGTATCTTTGTTTTGCGTGCTTTTTCCTCTTGCAATTTAAAGAGTTCATAATACTTAAAAATTATGATCAAAATCACAGTTTTCACGTAGACGTCATCCCTACCCACGCAATTTTGCGTGGACAAACAAAGAAAAATCGTTTTCCAAATCATCACTGAAACTGTCATATATGAATTAGAAACAGCTTTTTGGTGGCTTTTCTGTACTTCTCTGGCTCTCTTTTTTTTTCTTCTCTTTTATCGCTAGCAAGTTTTATTTTTGCAGTTATGTTTAAGATTATTTAACCATTTATCAATAGCTTCTTATAAATTACCACTTTTATTTCTCTTTCTTAACATATTATTCAACAACTTATGCTCAACACTAGCATCTCTTATCATCTGCACTATCTCTACCTTCTCCCAACTTGTCTTTCTGACTTTAAAAACCTAAATTATCACTGCTTTCATGAACGGTTTAGGGTACAACTTCATTCTCGCCTTATCATTTGCCTCTTTTTCTTTCAGTTTGTCTCTTTTCTCTCGCTAGTAGTACTAGTAAATCAGTAATTTAATGAGATCAATTCGTAGCTTTCCCGCGAACGTTTGAACGTTGCTTTGCTTCCATTACATGATGTCAACGTCAGTTACAAATTACTTCAGTTCAGGATTGTTAAGTCATTTTACACTGTGGCAATTACTATCAGTAGATACTGAATGTTCGCCACCCGGTGCATTAGATCCGGTGCGATACGCGCTAGATTTTCATTAGCGAACTCGCATGACGGAAAGATATGCACCACGTAGGCGGCCTGGGAACTGCCTGGTGCAGCAATGTTCACGATACCGGCCGCCTGTTTCTGCTGTAGGTAAGTGATGAATCCGGTTTGCAAATTGTTCTGCTGCTGAACTACGTCCATACGGTCACGGCCACAGGGCAAGGCAAGTAACATGCAGTGTTCTTGGTCCACCTGAGAAGAAATTGCACAATTCATGAAAATGATTCACCTCAATATCAACCAAAGTTTGTGGGCTCGGATACAAAATACGGGACCTTTCAATTACGAATGTATAACGCTCTGCGAGCAAAGTTACAAAAGTAATTATCGTAAAAAAATAAAAATAGGAACTTGTTTTAATAGTTTTGGTAAAATAGTTGCGTTTTTCAATCATCTTTATAATTAATAGACTTAATTTGTAATCATGCGCGCCAATTCAGCACTACTTAGGGCTAAAAAAAGTCTTTTTGACGCCGATTGATGCGATTAAACCAATACTGTGCTGGCTGCTATACCAACAATAAGCAATCCTTCTCTGAGCACTTGAACATAAACAGGATATATAAGGTTGATAGTATCTAACACTTACCTGCATTTTTCTTGCGACACCGTCAATTTGTGCTGGTTCAAGCCGCATTCGCTGTGCAATTCGCAGCGGGGGCGTCGTTCCGTCGCTATTACTTGGCAGCGAGCTACCAGCAACACCTGGGTTACCGTGGACAAAATGCATCTGTACTGCAGCTTGGTCGTTTTTGAGTGCCAATAAGCCCTGCCACATCACCGGATATCGCTGTAATAATGCTTCCAACGAGTCACTCTGTGTTGGTGCTGCTACTGGACCTCCAATTGGTGGAGTAGCGATTTGGCCTTTACCTCTACCAGCTGCTGCTGAAGTCGGTTGCGATAGAACCGCTGTAATACCTCCGGTATGTGCTGGAAGCGGCCCTGCGGAAATGGGCGTTATTGGGGTATGGCCTAAATAATAAATGCATACTATTAGTTTATAACCGACATAAAGGCGATGCAATTCATTGTAGCTACCTTGTACTGGAACGCGATCTCGCTGTTGCTGCATATCACGTTGCTGCAGCTGTTGTTGCTGAACTTGTTGTTGCGATAGATTCGCCGGTGATGGCGGAGGTGGTGTTTGACTAGGTGTTCCAGGATAGGAGCCCGCCGGGAATCCTCCGCTGGATGTCGATAGATTGTGTGGTCGATGAGCTGGAGGGGGCTCAGCGCTCAGTGAACGCGGTGGAGCGTTAGGACCTCCAGCTACAGGATCGTAGAAACGAGTATTCAGAGAATCCGAGTATGTATGGGGTATGCGTGCACTTCCTATGTATACCTGCGCCACTTGCGGCGAATCTGAGAAATTTTAAGTGTTATAAGTAGATTAAAATTTCGGGAAAGAATTGTAATCTTTAATTACCTGTAGACCTATCTCCGGGGCTTTGCAGGCTGTGAGGTACAGCAGTTGTCAAGGGGCGTGGTCCACTAGATGGGCGTCTTAGTTCCAAAGGAGGGCTAGCTGCAACTGTTTCCTCGATCTCGGAAAGCTCACGCTGTTCGGCCGACCCGGGTAGTAATGGCGATCGACTGCTAATGAAAATAAATTAATAAATTGAGCAATTAACTGTGGAGGGTTATTTTGAACACAAACCTTGGTATATGAATATTACTTCTGCCATACATGTACTTGACGTAATCTCGAGGCATTCCTCCACGGAAAGTGGCATCGGTCTGAAACATTGTAAATTGAAACGATTGTTAAAATTTGATTAGTTTATTGAACAATCATGCTAAAAATTAAAATTTGAAGAATAACAAATCATCCATAAAAAACGCTATTGACATGTACAATGCCCATATGTACCGGTGTAATTGGTGATGACTGTTGTTGATGTGCCGGAGGAGGGCTTTGCCCTCGAGCGATGAATCCGATCAAATCTCCGTGCTGTATGCGATCAGCGAACGACGATTAAATTTCGATGAAAATCCAAAAGGGCAGCGTTCAGAGAGAAGATCAATTCAGTCAAATGTAATGTTGAAAAATTGGAAAAAGCTGACTTTTTTTCTAAACTGAACCAATAAATTTACTCAAATTTCAAGTACAAAGCACTAGTGGAGTGAGAGTACGCAAAAAAAAACTATGTATGCTATTCACATTGACATGATTTAATAAAAAATATATACTTGAAATATATCCGTTAAAGTTTACAATATAAGGTACTGAATAACGCATTTCTAAACTCATCAATAACGATACTGCGTAAAAACGCTAGTCAATTGCCGCTCTGCCAAATCTATGGTTTGCTCACTATTATTTATTGTGGAACATTACAAAATTCGAAAAGAAGTGAACCACCTATTCTGTGGTTCACTGAATATGATAACAATTTGATGTAGGTATGGTCAGAACTTTTGGTTAGAAAAATCTATTTGACGTACAGTTTGGTTATTCTTTATCGAGTAAACTTTACTTGAACTTACCGGGTTGGCTTCGTATGCAACTTGAGAGGACACATTTAATCCCGATTGTTGCACATGCCGTAAATGTGATCCGAGTTGTGACTGCGGAGTCTGACCTGACTGTTGTTGACCTTGCGGGCTAATGGACGGTATTGCCACCCGCCCACTGCTTGCTCCTGTTCAAAGTAGATATCAAGTTGAACACAAGTTAATAAACACTCACTAATACTTTCTAATACTATTCAAAAATGATTGCGTAATATAAAGTCAACGTACCCGCAACAATTGGCTGCTGGCTTTGCATATGAGATTGCTTCAGTGGTGGACTTGCAACGGCTCCGGTCAAAATTTGCGTCGTCTGGTGCAGATGCGAGGACCCAATTCCTTTGCCGCCTTGCTGTTGTTGTATAGTTAGTAATTGTGACGGTTGTTGTTGCGGTGGTTGCTGATTACCACTGGATACCGGTGGGGTAGATATCACATGGTTCACTTTTCCCAACCCTAACGGTTGATTTTGGCTCGCCAACTGTTGAGGTTGCGATGTCAATTTACCAGGAACGTTGTGTTGTACCATTGTTTTTCCACTAAGATGACCACTTGGTTGCATATGAACAAGCGTTTCAGGTGCTCCAACTTTGTGATGGGTATGCTGTTGAAGTTTAACCTGTTGGTGATTGCTGTGAACGGTGGTGATGGTCTTGTGCACAATCGTTGGTTGCTGTGGCCCAGGTGGATTCTGATAGTGTAGCGGAATACCTCCACCTGTACTGGGTCCGGAGATTTGAATCGTCTGGGTTGCATGCTTACCGGGAACGCTGATAGATTGCTGTTGGATTGAACCTTGACCAAGCTGCTGGGGTCCCAGCTGAATAGGACCTTGGTGGATAATTTTTCCTCCAGTTTGAAGCACAGTTGTGTAGCCCGCTGGAAGCTGTTGATGGCCAGAAGGGATCTTGGCACTATGAATGATAATTTGCTGTGTGCCAGATTGCTGTCCTGATTGTATCGGGGTTTGCTGCTTGTTAATAACTTGTGATGAATGTGGTGCTTGTGTTTGTTGCATAACAACGGGCGGTCCGGTTTGACCGGGTTTTGTACCGGCAATCACTACTTGGTGGTGCTGAGGTAGTCTCGGAGAAATTGGCACGTTTCCAAGTTGATGCATGTTTTGCGGTATGTTGATTAACAAATTTCCACTACCAGGTGGGTGATGAATAGCAGTTTGATGTGGTTGCTGTTGTTGTTGAGGCTGTTTGTTGATGAGCGTATGTTTATTGATTGTCATTTGCTGTTGCTGCTGGGGTATTGTGTTCTGAATTATAATTTGTTGAGGCGGTGCGGCCTGAGAATGCATTCCTTGCTGTGACGGTAATTTGATGTTTGTGCTTGGATGAATTTGCTTCCCAGTGGTTGTATGAATAGCTCCTGGTTGTTGTACTGGTATCGACTTATACACAATCTGTGGCTGCTGTGAGGTTGACTGTTGATACGGCTTGTTAGATGGTGCCTGTTGTTGCTGTTGTTGTTGTTGCATCATCTGTTGTTGCGAGCTCAGAACATGCGCCTTTAGAGTATGTGGCTTAGCTGAACCATGTTGAACGACAGTCTGAGGTTGTACATTTGAAAGACCTTGCTGTATCACAACAGTTCCTGTTGCACTGGTGTGTGGTGATGGTATAACCACAGTAGTAGCCGGAATAGTCGAGCTTTGAGAAGTCAATGGCAGTGGACTACTTTGCTTGACAACCATCGATGTGGATATCTTATGTGTTTCCAATGGCTGATGTGGATGAGGTGCTACCGTTGTATTGGGCGTCGGTACTCGGGTAATTCCAGGTGATGGCACAGTTCCAGGCGTTGGTACACGATTCGGAATTGGTGACGCTGATGCCGAAATGGGAGGTGTAGGTGACGAAGTTGTACTTTTCAATTGATCTGCCACATTTTGAGCGTTGACTGCAGCTGCAATTACTTTCTTGAGTGGTTGCGGAGCATTAGCCATTGGTACATACTGACCTTCTTTGCCCGTTCGCATTACCGTTAGCTCACCAGTAACTGGATCTATCAAGGTTAGTGAGTTTGTCGATGGTGCGATAGGATTCATGTCAGGTTTGAATTCTTCGGATGACTTCGATTTCTCTTTAGTCATCATCTTATCTGCAAGTGAAGCTGTCTCGTTCGGTCGAGTAACTGGCACACTCGGAGTTATCGGTGTGGTTGCAGTAAGAGTTCCGGCAACTGACTTTTCATCAACCTTCGCATCGATCTGCATGGGTCTTACCATTGGTCCCGTCGATTTTTCGTCATTGCTATCGACTGAACTCTCAGATATTTTGCGATCTTTACCCTTCCGACCTGCACGTGGTGATTTACGAGCATCAGTTATAGGAACTGCAAAAAAATAGACAATGAAGATCATATAAATGTGTATTTTTCCTAATCAATTTCAAAAGTCTAATATTCCAATCTCAATAATAGGTTTTTAAATTTATCATTTTCATCATTTTCATATGAGTTTCTGATATTTTTTTATTAATTTAAAACCTACTTACCGTTAACTGTCGGTGTCATATGCCTGGTATGTCTTCGAGCTGCCGATTGTGCGGAAAAGTCATCACCAGTTGAAGGTAATGGTGGCTGTTGCGGTGGCAGAATCGTTCCGGCTGGACCACTGGCAGGCATTGCAGCCTGTTGTTGAAATTGCTGACTAACTGATGTTTGTGATTGCTGTGGTACGGCTGACACTGGATGAGATGTAACCCCCAATGATGGACCATTCCGAATGACGTCTTCGATAATATCATCAACTGTAGTGCGTCCATCTTTCTCTAACAAACGTCGTGATTTTCTTGTATTTCCCAAAGGATGAACAAACTCTTCTTTTGAGCTATCGGTAGCTGGAGCGGGAATACTTTGAACCTCCACTGGCGGTTGAGTTGCAGGACAAGATGTGGTTGGTTGCAGCTGAGGATTCGCCAGAATATTTATTGTCGTAGCACTGCTCACAGCGGTAGAAATCAATGGGGCAGTGCTGGTCACTGGGGCTGTACCCAAGTTACCAGTGGTGGCAACAGTAGAGACTGGTGGTTGGTTTTTGATAGTCATTATTAACCTTGGTCGAGTATCAGTTGCTTGTTTATCACCAGACGCCACTTCTTCTCCCGAATCATCATGGAACTCATAGACATCTGATCCAGAGTTAGATGTTTTACCTTTGCCATCCGGTGTAATGGAGGACTGTACGGGCGCAGGACCCCCTCGATTGCTACCACCTCTGCCGCCACCGCGTCCTCTTTTTGCTCCAGTTTTACCGCCTCTTTTTGAAACCGAGCTTACTTCTGTCTCCGGCGTTTTCTCCACTAGAGGTGGTTTGGCTGGAGTGGCCATACTTTCAGACACCTTCCTTCCTCCACGACGACCGCCACGTTTACCGCCTCGAGCGGAGATATCCTGTACTACATTTTCAAGCGTTAGCTGGTCGATACTGTGTTCCTCTGCTGCTGAAGTCGTATCTGATTCACTGGAACGTGTCGATTTGCTTACCATTGAGGCATTAGCAGATTTATCTGCTGTAGATGATGACATGGGGCTCTGTTTCAATTCCGGTGGTTCGTCCAATTTTGAAACTTGTGCATTATTATGTGTTTCATCCGGTTTAGCGGCATCGACAACATTTTCCCCGCTTATATTGGATCCACTGTTGACAGATGATACCTTTGATTTATCCTCTCGGTTGGTCCAGTCTTCTTTGTTCAGTTCGGAACCACCTTCGGAAGCATCGTCCTCCGAACATAATGCATCCACTTTTTTGATGACTGAATCAATAATTGTGTCTTTAGAAGACCAATAATCACTATCTTCTTTGGAATCTCCTTCTTGATCTTCCTGATCTATTCCCAGAACATTGCTGCCACTAGAATTATCGGGAATTTTGGCCACATTTTCCTCTGTCAACATAGATTCTGGCAAAGCTTTTCCTTCATCTGTTACAGATGTCGCTGATGCGGAATTTGATTTTGCTTCTCTCGGAACCGCTATTTGATCATCTGCTGCTGGTTTAGGCTGCTCACTAGCCAGCTGACTGTCTTTTACTTGCATTCTTGTAGGACTCTCAAGGGTAGTCGAAACATCTGCGGATATTTCAGGGTGAACACTGGGATTCGAGGTTATCGTACTAATAGAATTTTGGATTTTATTATCTTCCTTCTGCCTAGCAACAATGACATTGCTCGCTGTTGTTGACACAATTGGTGGCGTAATTTGTCGAACAGATTGGATATTGGCTCCCGTTTGTGCTTGTACTATCGATAGTGGTTGCTGTGGAACAAACTGTTTGACAGCGTGTTGAATGTAAACTGGCTGTTGATGGATAATGGTTTTAGCTGATGTTCCCGGTTTTTGACCTGACTCTAATGTTTTTGTGTTGTGAATTACATAAGTTGTAACAGGCATCGTTGCAGGAGGCACGGATATTTTGACTCCCGATCCCGCTGTACCGGTTATTTCATTGCCAATGATTGGCAAAGTAGATGCAGTATTTGTCATTGTTGTTACTATTCGTGTTCCAGGAGCCATACTAAATGAACTAATGTTCTGTTTGGCCAACACTTGATCATTTGTCTTCTGCGTAGATGGAACTGTCTTCACCTGCGTTCCAATAGGGAGTCGTGCTCCAGTGTGCGTGGACTGAGTCATTTGTCCTGTTTTGTTTGCAAACTGATTATTTGGGCTTGTCGATGACATTAAGATATGTCCGCTTGTTTGATGGATAATCATAGGATGTGAACTCAAAACAGGACTGAGTTGTGGTGATTTACGATTAGGCATTGACTGAGGACGCAATACATTTGGACTAGTTGCTGTTGGTGATGTTGTTCGCATAAAAGGTGTGTTTGGCTGAATTTGTAGCTTAGGAGAATGCACTCTGGGATCACTCACATTCGGTCCACGTGGAGACATCACAGTGTCCATGGTGTGATACACGGTGTGCTGCTCTGGTATATTTATTGTGGGAGGAGCTTGCATAATATACTGATGACGAATTTGCGGTGGCGTTTGGGCTTGGCCTGGTTGAACGCCTACCAATGCAGGTTTCTGTGACACACTCGATATAGATTTGCTTTGAATTGATGACGCAGCAGATGTGAATATGGTTGGTGATTTGGTTGTTGAAGCCACTGCCGGAGCTGTTTTATTATAGACATCTTTGCCAGTAACTATGCTAGACGATGTTGGAATCTTTTGACTTTGTACAATTATAGGAGCCTGAAGCGAAACGGTTGGTTTAGTAACTGTTACTGTCGTTTTGAGAGCAGTGGCTTCTGTAGTTGTATGCGTAACTTTGGCAATCACAGTTGATACTGTTGCATTTTCTTTTGATGCAGTTGGAGGTGCAAGGTTTCCAATGGGAACATTTTTGCCCGGGGTGTCCGGCATTTCCAATTTATCTTCTTTTTTCGCAGAATTAGGAGCAGAAACAGTATTCCCGGCGTCCGAAAATGGCTTGCCGATTTGGCTCAGATCCACATCTGGTGTCTTCGGTGGATTATCAAAGCGTGGCAAACTAGCCGGGTGTTCTTCATCTACTGCATCATCTGTATCGGTGTCGATCTGTAAATCATGTTCGGACTGCGGAGTATCAGGTTTCATATCAAGTTTGATGTGTTCTTCCGTATTCAAACTCAGGATAGCCTTTTTCATCTCTTCATCGTCCTCCTCAGGAATTTGAGCTGGATCAGCATTCAATTGAGAAGACGACTCTTCGACTGGATCGAGCGAATAGTCTATTGAAAAATCCGGAGTATTTGATGTTCCAAAGCTCTCACCAAGCAAAGCCGCAACTGCATCCTCCGTTTCTTCTTGAGAAATAACAGCTCGTGATTTTTCTTCTACTTTCGAGTCCTCCGATTTCTCTTTAAGCGAGCTGTCAACATCCGAAATCTTCGGATCATCTTTTTCGGTTTTCTCTGTGATGAATTCACCCGAGATAGATTGTACGGCTTTCTCGTGCAATTGCTGATCGATCTCTCTGAAGCCTGGAATCATTTTTTCAGATTTTCGCATCTGTTGAGAAGAGTTTATATCGGGATGTCTCGCCAAATGACTATCTTCATTGGTTGATGATATACTTTCTGCGTCTATCTGTTTTGTAGGAGTAGAACATGCTATTTCATGACCAATTGGCGTAGTTGGAGACAAATGTCCAGATGAAATCTGCACCGATGTTGGAAGGGCTGATTGCCGATTTATACACGGCGGACTGTCCTCCAGCAGACATGGTAAACTCGGCGATTGTTTACTTAGATTATGCTTAGAATCTTCCTGCTGCGCTGATATTATATCCAACGATAACTTGCTATTAGTAGGTGTGAAGGGCGTAGTTGTCGGTGGATTCGAGTGATTACTACTGCCACCACTGTTATGATGGTGCTTGTGCTTTTCATCTTTCCCGCGTTTTTTCTTCTTTTTCTTTTCTCTGCGATTATGGTCCGATTCTTTCTTCTCACTAAAGGATGTTTCCATACTGTCATCGCCATCTGTGAAACGAAACACATCCATCACATCAACAGATGATCGTTTACCACTGGTTGCAGTTGTTGACGTTGGTGACGCATCGTCAGCTTTCTGATCAGAATCACTCATCAATTGAGCTTCAAGAGCTCGGCCAGCCTCATCAAGATCGACACTATTTTCTTCTTCCTTCATAGTCATCTCAGCTCTGATCTTTTCGCGTTCCCGACGTTTCCGTTCCCTTCTTCTACGCGACTCCTCTTTAGCTTTTTCCTTTACCGTTAACTCATTTTCACCAGCACCTCTTTCTTGCTGCTTTGATTCTTCCTTAATGCTGGCCTTCTCATCAATTGACTCATGCTTAACTGAGGACTCCGTTTCCACCGATGAATGCTGCGACTCCTCATCAGAAATTGGGCCAAAAATATCTTCCATTTTGTCCTCACGCTTGGTATTACCTGTAGCAAGCTCTGTAACTTTACTACCTTCTTTATGTTTGTTTTTGGACCTCTTCGACTTACTCGATTTCTCATACTCCTCCTTGGTACGATCTCGTCGTTTATCTTTCTTACCGCTATGCTTTTTCTTTGAGCTAGCATAAATTTGTTCATCATTATTTCTTTTGGAAATTTCGCTGATCAGCCCACTACTGTCAGCCGGAGATTGTACCTTTTCGCCTTTCATGTCTCCCTCCGAGCATTCCATTGTTTTGTGACGCTTTTGTTTTTTCTTGTGTTTTTTCTTTGCATCTGAATGATCATAAATTAGCTGATCAACCGCAGTATTGATAGCATTTTTCTTATCCGCATCAGTCACAGTTCCTGTAGTCGGTTCATTCTCAGAAGAAACTGAATCGCAAAGTTGCTCTAAGCATTTGTTAGTATAAGGCGAAACTTCAACCACCAACTCTTTTTTTATCATAGTGGATGGAATAAATTCTGATTTGACGACGCTCTTAACAACATCATCGTCCGACACATCGCTGGTAATCAAGGCCGAAGGAGGCTGCACCTTTGTTTCGACTTTGACAGCAACCTTAGCACCAAGTTCTTCTTGAGTTATGTCTTCTTCACTTTTAATTTCCTGTTTGATTATCAAAGAATCGATATTTTGCACAGAAGTATGAGACTTACTATCATCTTCCACGGCGTTGTGATACTCAGCTTCTCGATCTCCATGAGCAGAATGTTTACGACGGGATAGGGATCCATTGTCTTCGGAATCAGTGTCTGATTGTATCCTAGTTGATCGTGAGTTTTTGCGGGACGCTTTTTTCTCACTAGAAGAGCGTCGTGGCGTATGAGGTGCACGCTTATGCGATTGATCGCCTTCGGAACTTTCGTCGTCACACAGATTATTCAGCCGGTCGCGATTACTTCGAATGCGACTATGTTCCTCTTCCGAATCAGTGAGGAGATGGTCCTTCGTTTGCCGTCTAATACGTGGTGTCGTGGGCAAATGTTCCTCGTCATCCGAAGTTGTGATGCCACTTTTGTTATGTTGATCCTTAGAGTTGTATTTGCTGTTTATCGTGGTATCAGAATTCATACCATCCGTGTCGGAATCTTCGTCCCAACTCTTGGAGCGGTTCTTTCCTTCACGCTTTGCCCGACTTTGTTTTAACTTGGAGAATTTCGCTTTAATTTTTTTCTCTTCCTCTTGCTTTTGCATGTTCTTACAAGACCGTGCTTTTACTTTGTCATACATTGAGATGTTAGGTCCTTCGTCTGGGATATCAAAAATCGAATGCTTCTTGGGCTCGTCTGAGTCATCCGTATCCGAACTATTGTTAATCGGTTTTATACGATTATTTGATTGACTCTTTTTTCTTTTGCCTTCTTCGTCTGCAGAAGATTCCGCTCGACTCAGTTTGCGATCGTATTTTTTATAGTCTATACCACTTTCGCTATGATAACGTTTACTGTAGTCTTTCGAACTTTTTCGTTCTTTCTTATGGTGAACACGCGCATGTTCCTCTTCATCACTAGTGGAGCGATGGTCAGCAAAATGTTCCACAGTGAAATTAACATTCTGTGTATTTTCTTTATCTCTGAATGCGTCTCGTTCTTTTTTAGATTTATGCTTTTCATGGTAGCGATCCTTCTTTTTATGATGATGACTCTGCTGCATTTGTTCTTCTGTCGAAAAAACTATTTCTTTACGCCGTTCTTCTAAGATAAACTGCTGCTTTTCGTCTAAATTATCATTTTTACCTGTGCTGCTTAAAACATTCGCTTGTGGAACTGATTTTTCTGATTGTACGGATGTTATGCCAAAGGATTTGCACGATTTCTCAGAACGCGAGTAACTCTTATGATGCTTTTCTTTCTTTCCCTCTTTTCCAGAGTCTTTTCGTACGGGAATATGGTCACTCTCATGGTTGTCCTGCTTGTGCTTCTTAAGCGCGTTGGGTTCTTCCATGGGAGAATCATTACTGTCCTGAGAGCTCAGTCTACGTTTAGATGAGTTTCGAACAGGTGATGAACTTCCTCCAGAACTGACGGTATCACGGCGTTCTTTTTGCAGATGGTTCACCAACTCGTCGCATGCATTTCTAGTTGAAATATTGCTCTCGGAGTCCAGTGTTTCAAGCGGCGACTCGTAATGTAACCGCATCTTTTCCCTGTCGCGTTTCTCACGATCAGCCTTTTCCCTCTCGTCTCGTTCTTTAAGCGATTTGTGTTCCTTCTCCGTCGGTTTGCTACGTTCTTCCTGCTCATTCCGTTCATTGTCTTCCTTGTGTTTACGCCTCTGTTCCTCATGTTCTTTGCCTTTATGTTCTAAAGCACGCTTCAGGTCTTCTTTCTCTCTAGATAAATGTGATTCTTGAACTGTGCACTCTTTATCCGATGCCTCGCGATCCTGCACATCTTTTTCCTTGCGACTTAAGCACCCACTTTTTAGATTGACGTTATTCACCGATACTTCCAACTTTAGTCGATCGAACTCATTCGCATCATCCGAACCGTTTCGATTGTGACCACCTTTAGAAGAAACACCCGAAGTTGTATTGCTACTGATGCTACTTGAACTGTCAGAGGAATGCCTGTGACTGTGAAGATGGTTTGATTTCACTTGTTTATTGTATGTTCCACCAGGGTTTCCACTAACCGGGAGTGATGGTTGGTGGTGACACTGGGAATGACTCTCATCTTTAAGCGAGGTTTCACACGGTTTTGATTCTAACAATAGAGAATGATTCGAGGAGGTAGTTGGCGTAAACGACCCTGTGGAGCTTGTCGAACATGAGGAAGCCGTCGAGAGTTTCCGTCTATCTTTGTGATGCTTAGTTCCGGAACTGCCATTGCTACTGTGTCTATCCTCTTTTTCGCTATTGCTAGTGCTGCTGTTACTGCCATTGTTGTTAGTATTAGAATTACTGGAATGCTGCTGTACCCCCTCTGTGGAAGTGTTCGTTGAAATTGTCGGTATATTGTTCGATCTAATTGTACCGGAATTTGTACTACCAGGCGGAGCTGTCGTATGTATAGCGTTTTTGGGATTATTAGAGTTTGAAGCTGAAGATGGTTGCAACCTCGGGGTGGCGGTAGAGTTGATAGAAGAACTGGCACCTGTTGATACTAGTGAATCCGTTTGCTGTGCGACCGACGTGGCATCAGTAGCCACAGTAGTCACTTCGATTGGCAATGTCGATGAAGAAGAAGAAGAGATCGTTGAGGATACTTTCAGTGTTGTTATGCTCGTTGTCGTTGCAATAGTGTTCGTAGTTGCTACCGTTGCAGATGATTCATTTATGCTAGTGTTACAACTACTGCTAGTACTCGTTAGGTTATTACTATTACACGTTAAGTTATTATTGTTGTTACTACTAATATTTGTACTTGCTTTTTCCGTTAAACTAATACTTTTGTTTAAAACATTGGTCTTTGGTTTATTGGTTAGGATAGCCGAATTACTCCTGCACAGTGTTGTTGTTGGTGCCGTCGTACCGGAGTGACTACTTGAGGCTATCGCCCAACTATTAATCGGAACAGAGGTCACTGAATTGCTTGTTGCACTGGTGAATATATGCGAAGGAGAGGAAGAAACGGTGAACGGAGTGTTGCTAGGACAATGGGAAGTGGTGATCGTTCCAGCAGTGCTACCGGTAAGAGTTGTAACTGCATTAGTTGTTACTGGTGACGTCACAGATAACGTCGTATGGGCCGCACCCATGGGAGCAGATGCAGTGACAGCTACTGACGGCATCGTAGGTGGGTGACTTGGAAACGGATATTGTAAACTAGACTTCACTGAAGGATTTGGACTGTTATACGGCTGCGGACTATTCATAGGTGATCCAGAAGTGCTACTGCTGCCTAGCCGTTGCAAGCTTGTTGCTGGTGGTGTCTGGGCTTTTAGGGCATGCAGAGGAGACTGCGATGCCAAAATAGTGTTCACTGGCGACACCGTTGCTGAACTCACTAAACCAGTAGCGTTGAAATTAACAGTATTTTTGGTGTAACTAGTAAACACACCCGGTTCGTATTTGTCACTGATGTTTTCCAACCGTTTGAGATCTTCGTCAAAGATTGATTTTCGTGAGAGAACCGACTTTACTATATCGGATGGAGGGACTTCATGTACATCAAGCTCAAGAAACTTGTGTCGGAAAGATGATGTAGAAGATGATGAAACATTAGAAACGGGTGATTGATTGAGGCTACCAGACGTTGCACCGGAACCAATATGATTATGTAGATACAAAGCATGGTTGTGATGTCGTTCACCGAAATGATGATCGGATGTTGCATTATTCAACCGAGTTTGGCTGTTACCAGACCATTTTTCATACATCTCATCTAGCCGGTTTATTCTCTCTTCCAAAGATGGTGAGATTGAGGGACCACCGTCAGAATCGCTTGAATTAGAACTGACAGATGGCGCTCTCAAAGGACTGGCAGGTGCTTGATCTCCATGTTCCAAAGTGTTTGTCGCACAACTGGTAGATGCCTGGGTATTTTCAGTTGCTGTATTGTTCCCTGAACCCAAACTCGGTGGTATCACCAGCGACAGCTTGGAAGGGTGCATTGGCGGGGTACTCGAAAGCGTGTTGTTTAATAGACTAGAATTTGATGCATGTAAAGTTGAACCACTTATAGCAGCACTGGACGACGCGGAACTCAAAGAGCTTAAAGCACTTTGAGACTGTACCGAAGAGCCGGGAACGGCAGGAAATGACGACGACGACGAAAAAGCTTGCTGTAGTGATGAACCAAGCAGAGCATTAGTTGAAGAGTGCGTCGAAACAGCAACCATCGACGTCGAGGATGAAGTCGTTGATGATTGTAACTGTGATTGGTTTTGCAACCGATATTGCTGCAGAAACTGTATCGCAAATCGTGGTAATGGTAAACTTAACGGTTCCTGGTTGTACGTTCGACTAGTGGGTATTCGTCGGGGTTCACTAGGCGGAAGATTCTCTGGTCGTTCATCACAAAGCGGTGTTCCAGGTCGTGATCCATCGGCACTTTCACCTCCACTTGCCTCGTGGGAATGTAATGAGTGTAACTGGTGACCTCGACCACGAGACGAATGGTGGTGCTCATTGGACGACACGGTGGATGCTCCAGCACTTGCAATAACAGTCATACTATTGTCACTGTTCAGGATCGTTTTCCGCCGTTTACTTAACGAATGCGGATAGGGGTGTCCACTATCTAGATGTGATTGTTGTAAACTGGAAGAACTATTACTGCTACTGCTACCATGTCTTTGATGCAACGTAGTGCTGTCAGTGGACGGTCTTCTGCTATTATTGTTACTATGCATAGATGAAGGCGTTGATTGGCTTGATAATGTTTTTGATTGCTGCAAGTTGCAGTCTGAGAGACGTCGTACTTCGACGCATTTTCTGTGATGCGCGACCGCAGAGGATGAAAAACCAGACTGCACACAATTTTCACTACTATTATGATGATGATGCTGATGGTGACTGTTGTAATGATTACCGCTGCTACTACTGCTTCCGTAGTGATGATGCCCGCCGCCGCCGTTTCCTCCAGCAGAGGCCATCACTGCCGAATCGCATGCACTGCTGCAAGCCGTGTCATTCACACCATCCGAAGAATAATGAGGATGGTGATGATCAGATGGGTCACTGCTATGGTGAGCATCCGAATTGTATTTGATACGTTTCTTTGGACTCACTAATTCATCACCACTGGACGGGCATTCTTCTAATTGTTCTAAAATATGCACTCTTTCTTTCTGTAAATATCGTATATCACCTAAAGTTGGTAAATTGAAGAGAAATAAACGAGACACATATCAATTAGCTAAATTGTGGTAGGTACATAGCTATTTCAGAACAATAACTAGACTAGAAAAAAACATGAATTTCGAAGTTCTCCAATCTCTTTTTTAAGGATTTTGCGTATATCAACAAAGCAAATGAGAGCTGCGAAATTTGATAAAATTTGTTTTAAATTTAGTTGGGTTGCTAATGGTCACATTGTTCGTTTTCTATTAGACCAATGGTGTAAGAGCTAAATAGTAAATCACTTACCTGGACTTTTCTCATTTCGTTTCCTGGCTACGCCAACAAGTGGTTCAACCTCTCCCAAGCGGGACTGTATCGACGATGATAACCCGCTTGATGCCACAATCGGCGGAGGAGAATCCGAAGTTGGTGGTGGTTGTAACCGATCATGAGCACTACTCCGCGTGTGACTGCTATTATATCCCCCATCGTGCTCGTATGAATCCTCATGTGAACTGGCAGCAGAACCTTGACTATACTCATCGTAGTTGCGAAACCTCCTTTCATTGCTGTGAGTGCTGTTAGCGCCGTCCAAATAGTAATCATCGTTCGAATATCGAACAATTCGAGATCGAGTACTGGAATTACTTCCTACTCCACCACCTCTATTGGATGAAACAGGTGATGGATCAAGCCTAGGGGAAACTGCCCCACTAAGACTCAGAGGATTACTGGGTCTACTGAAGGAAGCGGCTCTACTTCGACTGGAACCTTCCACGTATCGACTGTTACTATATCGACCGCTGGTACCAGAATCGAAACGCGGTGAACCAAAAGACGGATTGGTTTGTTTGTCCAGTTTATCAAAGAAAGCGTCCTGACATTCACGCGAAGCAAAATCCACTTGCAGTTTACGACCGCGTAACGTCGCACCACGCATTTCTTTCACAGCTACCTGCGCACACTGAACCTGTTCGAAGAAAACCAACGCCAGTTTTCTTTCGCGATCAATGTTCACACGAGAAACGGCTCCAAAATGATCAAACTGAGATTCCAGATATCCTTCCCCAACACTATCCGAAATTCCGTCGATCCATACACAATTTGTGGGCATCGATTTACCAAACCCAAGCTTGATTCGATTGCTACCCAAATGTTCACCGTCCATTTTACGCATTGCTTTCACTACACTAACAATGTCCGAATATTGACAAAATGCGTATGCACTAACTCCTTGTTTCTTGATGTCGATCTCAATTATTTCGCCAAAACAGTCAAAATGTTTCCGTAACTCACCAGCGGTGATATCTTTCTCTAGATTACCGATGAACAGAGTTCGGGTGGACTTGGGATGGTATTCGTCCAACTCCGCCTCGTACGGCCGAAACTCGTTATCGTCAACGTCGTAGCCCTGATATGGCGCTACTTCAATCTTGCAACCGAAAAATAACTTGTCATGGGATACTTCCAATGCTTTTTCAACATCTTCTGGCTTTTTGAAGCACACTAGCGCATACCGATCGGTACTCTGTCCTACAACTTTCACCCATGTCACTTTCCCGTGTTTCTTGTACTCATGAAACAAACCATCTTTCAGCGAAGTGTCGGAAGATCGGGCAGGTAGATTTCGTACACAAATAGCGAGTGGTCGATTATCCTCCGAGTGGCAGTTTAAATTTCCACCACCGGAACCACTGCTACTACTAGCACCTGAACTGCTTCCACCATTATTGTTTCCACTACTAACGGTTACCGCCGACTGTAGACTTCCACGGTTGCAGATTTGCTCACGGTCTAATCGATCCGAGCGTACTTCTCGACCACTACCGAACGGCGCACTGCTATTGCATCCTCCTGGGACAAGTGTAGCTGGACTTCTGGTTGTCGACGAAGTTTCGTTGGACTGGCTTGTTGTTGTACTGTTGGTGGACGAACACGACGAACTAGGTGATCGCGACCGGGATCTCGAGTTGGACCGATCACTCCGACTAATGTGCGTATGTTGCTGCGTGGAATGGCTGCTACTAGTAGCAGCACCGAAGTGGTTGTGGTTTTGTCCAAGATGATGATGATGATGGTGGTGGTGAACGTGATTCGCCGATGAGATCGGAGAGGTATGCCGCGAATGATGCGAAATGTGATGATGTTGCGGCTGATGGTGGAGTCCTCCGTCACTTGGCGATTCTGAGTCGGACGAACGTGATTTCTGTGTCTTCCTCAAGGAAAGCTTGTCATAACTGTTATTATTGCGAATGCGCTCGATGTTACTGGTGGGCAACAGTGCGGGTCCAACAATTCCGGCTGCAGCTGTAGAATTCAACGTGGAAGGCGTTGACGCAGGTGAAGCCGCCGGCGCTGAATTAGAAGTATCTGGATGAACAACGACAGCGCTGTATAGGTTACGTGTGGGCGTCGTTGGACCAGCACCGCAAGTCGGATGCTGCGAGATCGATTGGTTATCGCCGCTGCCGCTACTATTGGTTGCACTACTGCTGTTGTACCAGCTGTTGGACGATATTCGATGATGATTGATTGGGGTCGATCTACGCAAGCGATGGTCGTTAGTGTGCACGTGATAGGAATGGTAATAGTTTTTTTTCGTTTGATTGTATCGATTTGCGTTGTATGTATAGGAAGAGAAAGATAAAAAGTATAAATTAGTTCAAATTGTATGTGGTAATGATGATCTAGTATTGATGACTGAATGTAAGAATGATGGAATGCTCAATGATGTAGATGAAGTATCAAAAGCGTTAAAATCCGATTTGAAATTAAACACGCGACGCGGTTTTGATAAAGTTTAGTAACTTGACAGAAAAATACATCTCACTCTTGTGAAACGCTTAAGTAACGATCTTTGAATGGAAGACAATTTCTTTTTAAACTGAAATACCCCAAAAGTAAAAAGGCTCTACAATACGACCAGGAACAACGTGCACTGAAAACTAGATAGATGCGCTGACCATTAAACGTTCGTGAAATCGTCATCCATTGATCATAAACTTCTCACTTGTATTTTGATGAGCTGAAAAAGTTTATGCAGCATTTATGACGATGCTACGAAGTAATTTTGCAAGGCAACATTATCAACTAAAGTAACGAAAACAGGTAACAATACACGCAACAACTAATTAGTTAAAAGAATATTAATTCGTTTTACCGGGAGATGCTAGGAAGTTTTCGTTATACATGCAAAAATACTGAAGTTCGTCTACGCTCGTTGAGCAAAGCTTGAAAAGTGACGCTAACTCAAATTTTATGGAGGGGTTTAGTTTTAATAGAAGTAGTTTATAGCTGTTTCGTGTTAGGATATTGCAAAACCAAATTTTTCCAGTTACGTCGTAAATGGCATTAAGATTCATAAATCGATAGAACCACTTAAAAAATTACACAAGCCGTTGAGGTCAAAGTTAGTCAGCACTACTAACTCGGTAACTGCTGTTATTTGGAAAATCTCTGCGTTAAGAATTAGAGTAACTTTCGTAAATACTACTTAGAAAAAAATCACACAAAAATGACATGATACATGACTCTTATACTGATTTTTTTGTCCCCAAAACTTCAACGAATGAACATTTTCATTAGCTTTTTATCTAACTATTACAAACGCAAAAAATATATTTCTGTATATAAATTTTGGGAACCTTCCACAATTTTAGTATATATTAGAGCTAAAAAAAGTTATACATTAAATTTAGGTAAATAAAAAAAACATTCAAAGTATCTACTTTTAAATCTATTGAAAACCGAGTTCATGCAAACTAAACTTGTCATCGGCCAAAAACGGCAAACAAGACCACAATATGAGGAACTCATTAATCCAGCTCGAACAGGTTGAGAATGGTTTAACTTGTAAAAAGTGGGTAAAGTAAAAATTTTAACAAAAATGTTTATTAACCAGTTTTAATTCTCAACAATTTCCGAAGATACACTCTACATTATGTGCACCAACACATAAGCATTGGATGTATTGCAAATTATAGTTACATGAGGTCAGAAGGGAATAACGATCGAAAAAATTACGAACGAAAGTATGGAAGAAACATACAAAAGATGCAGTTTCCTTCATCTTCTACAGTTTCACTTTTTTCTGAAGGATTCGTTTTTGCGCTGCAAATCTGAGGAACTCGTTTTAAATCTTACTGAATTGATGATGTTGCTTCATTCTATATTTCCCAGCATATGAATTGAAGTTTATGTGGGTCAGTGCAAGCCCTGCGAATGGTACAGAGTTGAATCGTGGGCTGAGATAAGAATGATTGAAGACTAAACTGCTGTGGAATGCACAGCATGTTTCAATCGAATCACTTTTGCCAGAGAGCGTAGAATGAATGCTCAGTTTCCTTTCATCTCTCGTTGTTCACTATAACATACGGCAACTGTGAAGCAGTCTAAGTAAATCCAAGCTGATTTCGTTATCATGACATTGCACTGCTAAATATTCTTGAGAGCTGAAAATAATACAAACGTGATTAAACTTAATAACTAAAGATGTTCAAATTCTACAGCAATGGCTTACAAACTAATGTAACTGAAGTAATCTTTAATAACAATCAAAGCGTTCTTATACATACTACTATAAAGCTTATATATTA
>NW_026599168.1:0-17850 GCF_029784165.1 Wyeomyia smithii
CATGTTATTTTTCATTATGGGACAGTTATCCGGGTACCGGCAGTAAAGCTCAAATTGAAAAAAAAACCACAAGAGTTTAGCGTTTCAACCATTCCTGTTGTTCAGAAACTTGTTCAAAAACTTAAACGAGCTTTCCCAAAAGCCAACGTGGAAGTGACGAACCCGGCGAGTACTTACTGTGCAGCATTTTGGCGCACTTCTGCATGCAAAAAGATCTCCGGAATTCATAGGAATAGTTCAAAAACTGTAATCTCTTTAGGACAGCTTTTTTTCACTTTCGTCGACCAGTGTAATTATTTCATAGATGATGATCTGCATGAAACCACCAAACTACAAGTGATGCTCATAGTTTGGGAAAAACTTTTACATTTGTAACAAAAGAACTTGCGTTGATTTTAAATCATAAACATTTTTTCGACAACTACCTACCTCAAAATCATTTAACTTCTGTCCAAACGCCTGTGTGAACTGCACAATTGCGCTTAAACTGGGTTATAAAGCAAAGCCCTGGTGCAAGCTTAGGAAACTGACTGGAGAGCGACACTCTACTGACGACTTTTCTCTCTTTTCACTCTAACAGCCTCATACATGAGCTATTCTTGAGAGCTCACATACAGCTACAGCTTACACAAGGCAAAGAAACTGTCTTGTGTTGCGTATGACAGCTCATTCTTGCGCAATAAAATTCTGAAAATGACTTTGAAGCGTCCTCCTTGGTTTGGTACACTCGAATTACATAGACTTACTGGTGTTGAAACATTAGAAGCTATGGCGAATGAAATTATTAACAATTTTCGACAAAAATCGTTGCAATCATCAATTTCTCTCTTTATAGCCCTTATTTTTAATTCTCTCTTTATAGCCAATAAGTTAGCAATTAAGGTAGTTGTAAGTTTACCTCCCCTTTCCTGACAAGTAGGTTTAAATCCCTACGAATGATAAGTCCTAATTGCGAAAGCAAACAAATCCTAACAATTAAAATTACAAATTTCCAACAGTGTTGAGAAGTCACCATTTGCGATTGGACACACATACTCATTATTTACTAATATTTATCATAAACTAGCTGACCCGGCAAACTTCGTCTCGCCCATTTTTGTGTTTAATTTATTTCCAAATTCATTGATTCCTTGCGATTTGTTTATAGTCTAAAAATGCATAAAAGGCAAATCGTTTGAAATGATTGGTTTTATCGGAATGACTACATCCTCGACTTTTGGCTTCTGTACATCACCTCTATTCTGAAAATATTCATATTGAGTGGTATTCGATCATTTTCAGCTGTTTTTCTGGCATCAAGCTGATTCCGCAAATACCCATATAGGGTGGTGTTCAGTAATTTGTTGTTTTCCAGAAACTAAAAGTGGTCATCTTTGAATTTTAAATAGTGTCCAGGGTCAATGCTTGGCTTCTATGCATCATCTCGATTACGGAAATATTTATATTAGGCAATATTCGGTCTTTTTCGGCAGTTTTTCCCAATCCGGAAGTCGCTATATTGGATATCAAAGGGACATTTGGAGACGATTTCTGGCCCCTGGGCGTCATTCTGGTTTAAGAAACGCCCATATTGGATATTATTTGGTCTTTTTCGGCTGTTCTCCAGAAACCAAAAGTCGCCATCTTACAATCATAATGGTGTATGTGGTAAATTTTAAGCCTCTGATTCCGGAGATACTTATAGAGGGTGTTATTTGGTCATTTCGGCTGTTTTCCAGAAACCGGAAGTCGCCATCTTTAATTTCAAAATGGCATTTGAAGAAAATTTCTGGCCTCTGATCGTCATTCTGGTTAAAGGAACACTCATATTGGGTGGTATTTGGTCATTTTCGGCTGTTTTTCAGACACCAGAAGTCGCCATCTTAAAATTCAAAATGGTGTATTTGATCGATTTATAGTTTCTGTGCATCATTCTGGTTCCGGAGGTACTCATATTGGATGGAAACGGGCCATTTTCGGCTGTTTTCCAAAAACCGGAAGTTGCCATCTTACAATTCAAAATGTTGTCTGAGGTCGACTTGTGGCTTCAGAGCACCATTGCGATTCCGGAAATACCCATATTAGAAACCGGAAGTTTCCATTTTAAATTTATAAATGGCGTATTGAGTCGAGTTTTGACTCCTGTGCATAGACCCGATCATTGTAGGCTGTTTTCAGGAAAACCTGATTGAAACATCTGTTTAGCTTGTATGGGAGACCTGCCTCCCCTTCCAGAGTACGGAGGAGTATCAAATCACAATAGAAATTTATGTTTGATTTGTATAAAAGCCCTCCCATCCAGAAGTGGAAAGGATGTTGAACCACCTTTAACATATTTTTTGTTCCCAAAAACCTCCACATGCTAAAATTGGTTTCATTTACTATAATCGAAAAAAAAGTTCTGGAGTTGTGAAAAAATTTAAGTTTCATTTGTAGGAAACACTACCCTTCCAGAAGAAGGAGGGGTGTCAATCTATTATAGACATATTTGTTATCCCTAAAAATATTCACCTGCCAAATTTTGCTCCATTTAGTTGGTTAGTTCTCGAGATGTGTAGAAATTTGTGTTTAATTTGTATGGAACCCCTTCCTTCCAGAAGAGGGAGGGGTGTCGAACGATTTTTGACATATTTGTTACATAAAAAAACATTCACATACCAAGTTTGGTTTTATTTGCTTGATTGGTTCTCGAGCTGTGCGAAATCTGTGTTTCATTTGTATGGAACCCCTACCTTATAGAAGAGGAAGGGGTCTCGAGCTATCTTAGTCACCTTTCTCGGCCCCTAAAACCCCTAAACACAAAAATTTCCCGCCGATCGGTTCAGTAGTTTTCAAGTCTATATGGATCAGACAGGCAGACAGACAGAGCTGCATTTTTATGTGTTAAGATAGTTCAACCGATTACCCTGACGGTAGCCATCAGTCGAGCATACTTCTATTTGTATTTAATTTTCGGTGGTAACTTTTAAAGGATGATTATAAAATAACTGTCGAGAGTCACCTGTTTTGAAATGCTGTCATATTATTGTTGTTCATTGCGCCTTCTGCGATCTCATGTCTTCGTTGTATGGAAATTCTATTTTCGTGAATTCCACCATTTTCCTTTAAATTTTCCTAGATTTCTCGCCGTAACAATTTGCCTTGGATGAAGACGAACACAACAAAACAAAGCCAGCTCAAATCAGACGCTTCGTTGTAAAGTTATGGGCGGTCGCACATATATGTAACTTTATTTTATATATAAGATACTTAAGCTACTAACAAATCCCTCCCCGCTTTAAAAAAAAAATAATCACTTAATTGTTTTTGTATCAGGTGCGATCTCGCTATTTATAAACAGAAGGCGACGGCAGTAAGTGTTAGTGGATTTAAGGTTTTTAACATATCTGAAGTATCTTAAACTTAGCTAATACCTGTAGTAAACAAACCGATTTGCAATGTTACTGATTTTTTGTGGTACCATATACTTTTAGACGTGTTTTGTCTGATTTTGTGAAAAATAGTCGTCATTTGCTCCCAGATGGTCTCGAAGTACGATGCTGGCCTAACAAGCCAGTCGTCGTAAGTTCGGATCATAGCGCTAGCCCCGCAATTGTCCTGTACACTAAATAGGTGGCTGCGAACTTTTTTTAAGGTGGCGGGGAAATCTGCGAACAGACACCTGAGAAGAGAACTCAGAGAGAGAGATGCTGGGGTAGTTACACTCCCCCAGACACCTACTGGTCCCTGTCCAGAGCCCACTAAAACCTTTCCAGTCTCCAGCCCAGGTCTTCCCGGAACGACGATTAAGTATTACGTCGGGGAGTGGCTTTTGTACGTGATGCACCCTCTTTACTTTTATAACCTCCTAGCTCAGTGGTTCTCAACCTTTTTTTGTTCGCGTACCCCTTGGCGATATTTTTCATATCGATTGTACCCCTGGCCTGTAATGTTTTCGCAGAGTGGGAGAGAGTAGTGGTAGATCATGTTGTTGTAGTCTTGTTTAGGTTTAAAATTGAACTATGGTTTGTTTGATTGCTACAGTCTTGTGTTAAGAGCAAGATTGAAAAACAAATGAAGTATTTTAATGAAAAATTGCTTTGTCCGTCATTACTGATTTTTTTTTTTCGCGTACCCCCTAAAGGCTTTCAAGTACCCCCAGGGGTACGCGTACTCCAGGTTGAGAACCGCTGTCCTAGCTAACTACCTGGAGACTGGTAGTAAGCTAACACTGGCGCGTTGATGAATGACTCGCCACACACGTTGCAGCTCCAGGACAAGCTGGGACGCGGCCGCACAGGCCGCGTTCCAGATAGCCGGGTCGTCCGGAGTCCGGAGTAGTGCCAGGCCCGCGCACAGCCATCATGTCGCTCCTCGCTCTTACGAAACGGGGGCATACGGAGAAGACATGCTCAGCAGTCTCCTCCTCCTCCACGCACTCGGGACACATGGGGGACGCCGCGTCTCCGAACCTGTGCAGATATTGCCTGAAGCAACCATGGCCCGACAGGATCTGTGTCAGGTGGAAGTTCACTTCACCATGTTGCCTCCCGACCCAGCCGGATATCTCCGGTATAAGTCGGTGCGTCCATCTGCCCTTTGTGGAGTTAGACCATTCCCGCTGCCAGCGGAGCATTGAGAATGACCTTCTGGTACCTCGTATGCCCCTTGTGTCACGTTGGTCGAACCACTCTCTGTCCTCCTTGATGGCGATGCTGATAGGCATCATGCCGGACAAGACACAGATTGCATCGTATGACACCGTACGATACGCACTCGCAACTCTCAAGCACATGAGCCTGTAGGTACTTTTCAGTTTACCGCGGTAACTGTTACTAGGTACTAGCGCTCTGGACCACACTGGTCCACCATACCTAAGTTTGGACGAAACCACGCTGGAAAGTAGTCTTCGCTTGCTGCCATAAACAGCTGAGCTATTGAACATCATACGAAATAGTGCTGCAATAGCCGATGAGGCCCTCTTACAGGCATAGTCGACGTGACTCCCGAACGTAAGCTAGTCGTCCACCATAACCCCCAAGAGCTTCAGAGATCGCTTTGAGGTGATGGTGCAGTCTCCGACTCTGACTACCGCCTGTTGCTGCGATTTACGGTTGTTTACAATCGTGACCTCCGGCTGCGCGAGCTCCAGTTTCCTGGAGCGCTTCCAGTCCTCGACCTTGCGTATACAGTGCGCGGCCGTCAACTCGATCTCCTCGATCGACTCGCCGTAAACCTCCAGCGTTATGTCGTCTGCAAAGCCGACGATCTCAACCCCTACAGAGAATTTGAGTTTCAACACTCCGTGATACATGACATTCCACAACACCGGACCCAGGATAGAACCTTGCGGACCTCCTGTGGTGATTGAGACGCACTTCTGACCTCCTCCGTGTTGTAAACAAGTACTCGATTCTGGAAGTAAAACTCCAGAATCTTGTACAGCGACACCGGTACATGGATGCTCCTGAGCGCGAGCGCTATAGAGTCCCAACTGGAGCTATTAAACTCATTCTTCACGTCGAGCGTGACGATTGCGCGTATTCCCTTTCTCTTACGCTGGTGTGCTACCTCCACCGTCTTGGTGACGGAAGAGATGGCATCCAGCGTGGACCTGCCCTTCCGGAAGCCGAACTGGTTACTTGCCGGACCGTGTACACCCTCTGTGTACTTCACCAGTCTGTTGAGGATGATCCTCTCAAGCACCTTGCCCGCGGTGTCCAGCAGGCAGATAGGCCTATATGCCGCTGGGTCCCCTGGCGGTTTCCCAGCCTTCGGCAATAAGACCAGTCTCTGCCGCTTCCACCTGTCCGGAAAGAGACAGTCATCCAGGCACCTCGGCATGACTGCCCTAAACAGCCCGGGACCGTTTTTATCGCCAGCCTGATTGCCAGGTTAGCGATACCATCCGGTCCCGGTGCCTTGCTCACCTTTAGAGAGTTGGCGATCACTATGAGTTCCTCATTCGCAACCCTTGCCTCTTCTTCAATCTCGACACGGCTGTCGTCGCTCACGGATTGGATGTTCAGTAGGTTGGCCGACCATTCCTGGTCTGTGCCTGAGATACTGGAACGTCGGACGTGAGACTCGACCGCCGAAGGTCAAGGGCTTGGCTCATGGCGCGGAAAGAGTCCCTCGATGATATGCTCCAGCATCGCTGGTGATCGCTCTACTCGCTTAACTTGTTTTGTTTTTATTCTCTACGAATACGCTATATGTGAAAAAAATTCATCTTCGAAAATTATTTTTTCCTTTGAAAGAAAATCTTACGTAATAATCGTGGGGGGAGGTGGGTATTTCAAAATCTAAGCCTTATTATGGGGAAAGGGGGGGTCGAAAGTTTCGAAAAAGTCCTTACATAATTTATGGATGACGCCGTAAGGCGTCGTACACAAATTACGTAACGCTAAAAACCTAGATTTCAGACCCCCTCCCCCCTCCCTATGTAACGATAAGTGACGTTCGATATGACTCCCCCCCCCCTAAAATTACGTAACGCTGGACAACCTGTCCCCCCCTCTAAATTTGTAATTTTGAGCAAACATCACAGTTACGTAACGATCTCAACTACCCCCCTCCCCCCTATGTAACAATAAGTAACGCAGACTTAACCCCCCTCCCCCCCCCTTCATGCGTTACGTAATTTGTGTACGACGCCTAATGTGGCTGGTAGTAACCGAGCGATCTCACTGTACAAATTTCAATGACTTAATACTTTTAATGGATCAGTAACGACGCCGGCCAAGTCCTTGCAATCAGGTTGGTAAAGGGAGGGATGTTGGTGTAACCTTTGCTGTTTGGAGATCGTGTTAACCTCTGCATCTCCACAAAGGTCACATGAAGGAGATTTTTATTAGTAAAGAAGGGTGATGTGAACATACATATATTTTCTATCCGTTTCCTTTTAGCTATTTCCGGTTGATTTTCTGTTCAGCCGGCTCGTTAGAGATGCACAATTAGGTCATTTATAACTGGAGACAGTAAGAATGCAGTTGGGGCCGGGCTCAAGCGTGTGCGGTTTTTCTAATAAAACACAAAGTTGCGTAACTATTTGATTCGACATTTATTGTTAACATGTAACATGTTAACAAAGTGATTATTCTGTTTCGGATAAAAATTTCGCCATGTCTTCGAAATTTGATTTTTCTAATTTTAAAGTTCAGATTTCTGAGCGGATGCAGCCTACAAAACTACACCTATTAAATTTCTTGATAACAATAAAACTGTTTTGTGTTAGATATTTCTAGCTTCCATTCGTATCTCCCAGATGGTCTCGAGGTACGATGCTGGCCTAACAAGCCAGTCGCCGTAGGTTCGAGTCTCGTCTCGGGAGAGACTGTTAGTATCAGTAGGATCGTAGCGCTAGCCCCGCAATTGTTCTGTACACTAAACAATCGGCTGCGAAGTCTGTGTATTAATAAACAGAAGGTCAAGTTCCGAATCGGGATGTAGCACCAAGGCTTTGCTTTGCTTTATTTCTAGCTTCCAGCTTGTTATACACTACGTTGAGAGCGATGTAGGTAATGGAAAGTAACAAAAATGTATAGCATTATCTCGTTGATATCATGCGCCCTTCACACGATTAACGATAAAACCATTTTCGCTACTCACGTGGGTTAATAGAATGAATACCAACTTCCGCTATAATGTTAGGGTTTATTAGTCCAGTACCAGCAGTAGGCGTTTTTTTTTTTGCCGGGAACTGTGGTATGATGTTTCCAGACGTTTTCCAAATTTTATTGTAAAACTTTTTCTAATCCTTTTGAAGTGCAGCAAGGTTTTTTTACGCTAGAAAAAAACATGGGACTACCACGATGTTTTTATCGATATGACTGCTGAAAATTCCCCTTTAGGAATAATCTTTATCGAGCTACGCACTGATGTAACTCCGAAGACATAAATACTTTCGGGCCCTTTGCACTGGAGAGAAGGGCTTCGGTTATAAAGGTTCAACATTACACCGCCTTATTCCGAATTATATGTGCCAAAGCGAGGATTTCCAGAACCACAATGCAACTGGTGGCAAATCGATCTACGGTAACAAGTTTGAAGGTGAAAACTTTGTTCTGAAGCACACCGGACCTGGTATTATGTCAATGGCAAATGCTGGATCAAATACTACTGGATCTTGATTATTCATCACTACCGTGAAAACATCTTGGTTGGATGATCGTCATGTCGTCTTTGGATGCGTCGTTGATGGCATGGATGTTGTGCGAAAAATCGAATCATTTGGCAATCAAGCCGGTAAAACCTCAAAAAAAATGGTCCAGCTGTGGTCAACTGTGAATTCAATCATGATCTACTATGCATCAATCATTTTCGATTTCCAATACGTTTTAATCTGTGTTTCCCATTGCAATAGTTAATTAATTCTGCTATCTAAAAAATATATTCAACACTTAAGTTTCAGCGAATAAACTAATGATCCAATGCAACCTATTGATCCAACCAATATATATATGCTATATATCCGATTAAACTATGACGCTCGTGACTGTAATAAACAAATCTTTCGAAAAATAAACTTAACTTGTGTGACTAGACCAAGCTAAATAAATACCAATTATTTTTCGCATAGATTATTTACATGCTAGTTTCTCGGGTTACTATGTTACAATAGGTATAGCATATGTTACAATAGGTTTTCATATATCCAAAACTGTTTGTGCTAAGAGATAGAGGAATGGTTTATTCGGCAAAGTTTTAGAACGTGCAAAAATATGAAACTTTGCTGAACAAATAAAATTCCTATCTTCATTGGGTACAGAGTTACAGAGTATATACTATGAAAGTTACTTAAAAGTTAGTTTTTGTACTTAACTTTTGCTACATTCTACAAAAATTTTACAAGAAAACGTGGTTCTAAAGAAGCATTTGGGCATACAAAACACACGTTTTTGTTGAAGACCACACATCTCCAGGATGCATGCTATAACTTTGTAAGGAAAAGTATATCTAGAAGAGCAGCTCCAGTCGAATAGCCGTCAGATTTATTAGTTCGAATCATATTTGTTACTCTGAGTAACTGATGAGTAGTGGAATGCCCATGGCGAAAACCAAACTGCTCATTTGCAAAAATTGAGTTCTCATTAATATTTGTTATCATTCTATTAAGAATTTTTCTTCAAAAAGTTTGCTTATAGAGGAAAGTAAACTAATTGGTCGATAACTTGATGCCTCAGCTGGATTCTTTTCGGGTTCCGTTCGATGGCAAATGGTTTGGCTGATCAGCAGTTTTGTTCATTTGAAGACATCGAAAAATAGCTTAACCCTCTAGTGCCCAAGTTTTTAGACCAACTTACAAAAAATCATTATGAATCTTTATAAACATTTTTTAAGTATATATGGAAGCCTTCTAGAGGTTTAACTGAAGACCGTCTAAAGGCGGCACTGGGCACTAGAGGGCTAATACCAAGTCGACAAATAAATTCACGGAAATATGTCGTAAATAGAAAACCAATTTACCTATGAATTTGAAAGATTGTGTTGTCCGCAAGATGCTCAGCTTTAGTACAAGTAGAAGATACAATCGCACAATGAAACTGCATTGCAAAAATAAAACAAAAAAAACAATTGTAAGAGTACCATCCCTCTACACAATCACGGCAACAACTAGTGAACAATATAAAAATATTTTAAAATATCAGTTGTTATTTTTTATTTATTCATTTGTTTTGATTCTAATTTTACCTTGTACACTAGACGCGTGGATAAACACTATAGATTTAAGCCCCAACTCACTCCGTGACTGATTAATTATTTCGCATTTGCAAGTCATATTCGCACCATTTCTCAGCATGACATGAGACTGCGTTGGAGTAAGCCCTACGCTTCGTACTGGTGTGCATCTGTGGTTTCACGGGGTCAGATCAGATCGGTGCACACACATGTGCACATTGGCCGGCCGGGTTTGACTTTTAGCAAGTGGCGCGAGTTTTGCAGACGGGTTAGATCTGTCTGCCGCAGCTGCTTGCTAGACATCGCTGCACTGCTGGATAGACTGAACGACGACGCGACGCGACGCGGCATGCACTGGATGGGCAGATAGTACACAAAGTATGCTAATAAAGAGCAAAATCACAGTTTTGTTACATGTACCCGCAGTCATGTTGTCTGTGCAACTGCCGGGCGCTGTGGGTGAACAACCTGTGGAGGAATGCCGGCTTGATTCTTTCGTTTTTTTTTTGTTGTTGTAGGTGATGGAATCTTTCAAAAGTAGGATTTTTTGATACAAATGTTTACGTTGGTGTTTTGTGTATTATACTTTGTTTAAAAATTACAGTTTAAATATGCAAATAACACTAACACTCTGAGTATTTTCAGCTCGAAACACAAAAAATAACACTTTGGGACTTAGATACAGTTTTGCCTTTTATTGGTAAAAATTTCAATAAATCATTCTTTGTAACGATCATAACTAGAAATCATGTCAAAATGGAGTATCTTAACTTAGCTTAGTTCTGACTGTACATACCAATCACAGTGGTCCAATAAGGTAAAAAATGTAACTTAACTCCATAGCGGCTTTCACCTTCGTCCTAGCTTAATAGTATCTTCGGAACAACTGTTTGTATGAATGACCCGCATAATCGCAAATTTTCAAAACTTATGAAAAGTTTACTATACAAAAAATAAAAAAAAACTAACTTTTTTGTGTTAGGAGATAGAGGAATGCTGTAGAAAGTTGTAGAAGATTTAAAAATATTAAACATTTTTGAACAAACAAAATCCTATACACATTTTTGTCAAAGACCATATATCTCCAGGACTTTTCCTTACGAAGTTATATCATAGTTTTGCTTATTTTTTCGATAATTTCAAGAACGTGTAGGTTGAAAAGGGGCAAGTGGAGTCATGATGTCAATACTTTTCCTTGAAGTTAAACTGAAGTACTATAAACTCCTTTAGGTTCGATTTGTCCCAATACACCCATATTAGAGTACGGCGAGCATATGTTACAGTAGGTTTTCATGTATCAAAATTACTTACTTTTTTGTGTTAAGAGATAGAGGAATAGCTTATTCGGCAAAATTCTAGAACGTGCAAAAATATGAATCTTTGCTGAACAAACAAAATTCCTATCTTCATTGGGTACAAAGTTACAGAGTATTTTCGGTAAAAGTTACTTAAAAGTTCATTTTTTGCACCTTACTTTTGTTAGTTACATTTTACAAGAACACTTTGTTCTAAAGAATCATTTGGGCATACAAAACACACGTTTTTGTTGAAGGCCACACATCTCCAGGACTTTTCTTTACAAAGTTATAGCATGTTTTAGCTTATTTTCTCGATAACTTGTTCCGAAGACACTTTTAAGCTAGGATAAAGGTGAAAGGCGCTATTAAATTAAGTTCCACTTTTTGCCTTATTGGACCACTGCACAATGCACAATGGTTCAGAAACCAAATTTTGGGGGAAATTTGGGTCTAGAGCTCTATAGCAACATTTTAGAGAAAAACTTTCTTCTATAAAGTTGTTACATATAATAAAGCGCTCATTGAAAAATTATCAAAAATTAGGGTGACCAACATTTTCGATGCAATCAGGTATCTAACTTTTTTATCTTTGTAGATAGAAAAAAAATTTGTTCCACAATGTTATAGCTCCATTAATTTTAAGTAACTTTGTAAAAAAAAGTTTTTCTCTATCTTTGAAAACAACCGATTTATATTGAAAAAACATATTTTACGCTCTAACTTTTTTATTTCAAGTTTCACCTCAAAACTGTCTTTGAACGACTTTCAGAGCTTTTTAAGAGAAACAATTTGCAACGCTGACATTGTAAATATCTCAATTTTACTCAAAGTTATTATTATTTTTCATCAAAAAATGTGCGTTTTTCATTTGTATGTCATTCATTTTGGGACAAACATAAAAAATATCTCTTGGTCTCATTTTGAAAGGCATACTTGATTCTATAAATGGAGGAACTTTTAGAAATATATTAGTTTTTAAATTTGAGTAAATTCAATTTATAACAAGCCGAAAATTTCAATAATTTTATACATTATGCATATAAAAGCACCCAGATTTATTGTTTGGTATTTTTTTTATAACTAGACGTAATTACCTTTAATTTGACCCAAAAAGATCGAAAATCGATCAACTGGTTCAAAAGTTATGAATTTTTTTAAAATTAAATACATCGAACACAGTCGTTTTTTATGGTCACCCTATTTCGAAGTTGGTCACGCAAAGTGCTGCAATTGTGCTCAAAATCGAAGGGATGCATCTATGTTGAAAATAATCAAACCCGTATTGTTTCGTTGGGTTGCCAAGGGGACCAGCTATTTTGGGAAAGTATTGATGATTACAAATATTTTCAGGGCCAAAACGGTTTGTTTAATCTATAAAGTTGTAGTTAAAATATTTGTCTCTCCGAAAAAATATACACTTTCTAATGAGTTTTTTATTGAAAAAAGTTAAGAGAAAAATGTAAATTTATGTAAAATTAAAGACATAGATCTACTACTAACTAATCTTTTGCAGGAAGATAATCTGTATTATGAAAAACCATCATGCAAAAATTTATCGCTCTAGGACATCATTTACCCCCGGGCGATCATAGGTAAAATCTGACGATAATAGAGCCGATATCTATCTAAATCAAACAAACCGTTATGGCCCTAAAAATATTTGTAATCATAAATACCTTCCCAAAATAGCATTTTCAGTAGCTTCTCAAAAATGAGTCGTGCTCCAAAAAATTAAACCAATAGCATAAAATGACATTTTTTGCCTATAGAAACGTCTATGCAAAGTTTTAGCCAAATTAAAAATGACAATTTAAATGAAATATTAAAACTGGGACATTTTTTGTGGAACTGTTCAGTAATAAAAAACCTATCGCTTTGTTAGTATCACACATGCTAGTGTTGTACTCATTATTCTCACTAATCTTAAAAAACAGTAGTGGCGTACTAGTTGTAGCATCAATCAATTATGATATATGGACATATATGGACATAACATGTGCATCCACTGGGTCTCAGTAGACAGGTTACTACGTTGATTGCGCGATGTAGGGAAACTGCTCCATTATTCATCTCATTAAGCTCTCATCAATCTCATTTCATGAAATCATTGAACAAATAAATAAAATACGCTTACGTGCTCTTATAGAATCGTTCAGTATAGTATATTGAGTAAACTTAGCTAGATTTATCCTGAATTTTGTAAAACAAACCATTTTGCACAACGCTCCCACATCCATCTCAAAACTTAAATCACTGCTCAATTATTCATCTCACGACGCCCCCATATTCATCACACTGCAATGCACTGTTAATCATGAATGAATCACATTATCATGAATGAACGTAGCCGCAGCCCGTCGTAGTAGGTTACCTAGATATCCGCTGTAGTTGTTTACGTGCAAATATGGTAACCTAGGTAACCACTGCAGTGCTGTCCATTTATGTCAATTATGTCGGAATAATTCAACATATTCAGTATAACTTGTTCGTATTAACAGAAACCGATTTGGCAACTTTTGATTTTATTCAAGGCAGAGAAAACAGATGAAAATACATACAGTTGAAATTTAGGAATTGTAAAAATTCATCTCATATATTTCTTCTAATTCAAGCTGGTTTTTGGAAATTTGAGGTGAACGTTTCAAAGATTAAAGTATTCTTAGTGTAGTGAGTGATTTTGTTTAGTGATTAAAATAAAAAATGGTCCGCTAGTGATGAGAAAAACTTTGGTTGGCTGCTGAACGAGTCCCGTTGTAGCCGTACAGAACAATGCGCGGATTTTGTTTTCTGTGGTAGGTGATTGAAATGTAAATGTAAATGAGTTTTCGCGTGCAGACGCCTGACTATTATATCAAATTTAGAGCTTTTAAGTGAGTTTTTGAGGATTCTACTTAATGAGTAATCTAAAGTGAGCTAAGAAGAATCTAATCCATTGATTAGCACATTGGTTTAAGAAGAAAATATGCGTTTTTTCCTGTTTTCAATTGTGTTTACATGTTGAATGAGATGAATATACGGGCTGAGATGAATAATGGAGCAGTTCCCCTACGATGAATATTTTGAAACCCAGCTTAGAAAATAGCTTCAATTGATGGGTTAACACTGATGCTCACCAAATTTTTTTTCTTGCATCTCAGCTGGTCTCAGATCGGAAATCGGTAGTTGCGAACACGGTCAAAATTGCATTTTTCTGATATAATCCAAGATGGCGGCCAAATTCAAGATGTCGGCCTAATTTCTGATCACTTCAAATGAAAGCCCTATCATTTCTCTTTACAGAAAAGTGCTTGTAGTACTTTACATAACGAATTTTAGAGATATAGCTCAAATAATACATCAAGAATTGCTAAAATTTCAACTTTTCTGAAAACTGTTTCGCCCCTTGGTGACCAAGGGGTCAACAAATTCGATCAAACAAAAATGGCATTATCATTTTTACTCTATTTCTAATAACTATTTGCATTTATATCAAATTTGAAAGACCATGTGCACTTAGTGGCCTAGTTTCAGCGAGAATTGCTCATATATATATAGAGGAGGCGGAAACGGTTACGAATGAGGAACTCATCGCGATCGCCAACTCCCTGAAGGTGAGCAAGGCACCGGGATTGGATGGGATTCCGAATCTGGCTGTGAAGAAGGCCATCAAAGAGGCCCCCAGACTATTTCGGGAAGTCATGCAGAAGTGCCTGGATGACTGTACATTCCCAGACAGATGGAAGCGACAGAAGCTGGTCTTATTGCCGAAGACAGGGAAACCACCTGGTGACTCGTCGGCATACAGACCGATATGTCTGCTCGATACGGCGGGTAAGGTGCTCGAGAAGGTTATTCTCAATAGACTGGTTAGGTACACCGAATGTGCAAACGGTCTGTCGAGTAACCAGTTCGGCTTCCGAAAAGGCAAGTCTACGGTGGATGCTATTCTGTCCGTCACCAAAACAGCAGAGGTAGCACTCCAGCGTAAAAGATGGGGCATTCGCTATTGCGCAATCGTCACGTTGGACGTGAAAAATGCGTTCAATAGTGTTAGCTGGGATTCCATAGCCCACTCGCTTCGGAAACTAGACATTCCGGTGTCTTTGTACAGGATTCTGGAAAATTATTTCCAGAATCGTGTGCTAGTTTACAGCACAGACGAGGGTCAAAAATGTGTCCCAATTACCGCAGGGGTTCCACAAGGTTCCATCCTGGGCCCGGTACTGTGGAATATCATGTACGATGAAGTGCTGAAACTAAAGCTCCCCCAAGGGGTTGTGATCGTTGGATTTGCGGACGACATCACACTTGAGGTCTACGGCGAGTCGATCGAGGAGGTTGAGTTGACGGCTTCGCACTCTATAAGCGTCGTCGAGGACTGGATGCGCTCCAAAAAACTGGAGCTGGCGCATCATAAGACGGAGATTTCAGTTGTCAATAACCGCAAGTCGAAGCAACAGGCGTTGATCAGTGTCGGGAATTGCACCATCGCCTCTAAGCGCTCCCTGAAGCTGCTGGGGGTGATGATCGATGACAAGCTCGCCTTCGGGAGCCATGTCGAATATGCCTGCAAGAAGGCTTCAATGGCTATTGCAGCATTATCTCGCATGATGTCCAATAGCTCAGCAGTGTACGGCAGCAAGCGGAAACTTCTAGCTAGCGTGACTTCGTCCATACTGAGATATGGCGGGCCAGTGTGGTCCAAAGCACTAGGTACTAGTAAACATCGGAGTAAGTTGGAAAGTACCTACAGGCTCATGTGCCTGAGGGTTGCGAGCGCGTATCGAACTGTGTCATACGACGCAATCTGCGTCCTGTCCGGCATGTTGCCTATCAGCATAGCCATTAAGGAGGACGTAGAATGCTTCGATCAACGTGACACAAGGGGCATACGAGGTACCAGAAGATCATTCTCGATGATCAGATGGCAGCAGGAGTGGTCCAATTCCGCGAAGGGTAGATGGACGCATCGACTTATTCCGGATGTATCCGGATGGGTCGGGAGGCGCCATGGAGAAGTGAACTTCCATCTGACACAGATTCTGTCAGGCCATGGTTGCTTTAGGCAGTATCTACACAGATTCGGGCAATGCGGGGTCCCCCATGTGTCCCGAGTGCGCGGATGCGGAAGAGACTGCTGAGCATGTCTTCTTCGTGTGCCCTCGTTTTGTGCATGCGCGGAGCGACATGATGGTAGTGAGCGGGCCAGACACCACTCCGGACAACCTAGTTCGGAGGATGTGTAAAGACCCAAACATTTGGAGGGCGGTTTGTACAGCCGCCTCTCAAATAGTTTTAGAATTGCAAAACAGGCGACAGGTTGACCACCGACACGCCAGTGTTAGCTATATATATATATAGATATATATATATATATATATATATATATATATATATATATATATATATATATATATATATATATATATATATATATATATATATATATATATTTATATATATATATATATATATATATATATATATATATATATATATATATATATATATATATATATATATATATATATATATATATATATTTATATATATATAAATATATATATATATATATATATATATATATATATATATATATATATATATATATAAATATATATATATATATATATATATATATATATATATATATATATATATATATATATATATATATATATATATATATATATATATATATATATATATATACATATACATATATATATATATATATATATATATATATATATATATATATATATATATATATATATATATATATATAATATATATATATATATATATATATATATAATATATATATATATATATATAATATATATATATATATATATATATATATATATATATATATATATATATATATATATATATATATATATATATATATATATATATATATATATATATATATATATATATATATATATATATATATATATATATATATATATATATATATATATATATATATATATATATATATATATATATATATATATATATAATATATATTATATATATATATATATATATATATATATATATATATATATATATATATATATATATATATATATATATATATATATATATATATATATATATATATATATATATATATATATATATATATATATATGTATATATATATATATATATATATATATATATATATGTATATATATATATATATATATATATATATATATATATATATATATATATATATATATATATATATATATATATATATATATATATATATATATATATATATATATATATATATAACCAGGCGCTAAAGGTAGCGAGGCTCAAAGTGGGCTGGTCAATGTGCCCACTCAGCATCTACCAGCCGCCGGAGGTCTGCTTTCGATGCTTCGAGCAAGGACACAAGTCCTTTAGCTGCAAGGGGCCTGACAGGAGCTCCCTATGCAGGCGGTGCGGTGCTGCAGGCCACAAAAGCAAAGACTGCGGAGAGCCCCCGAAGTGCTTGGCGTGCGCCGGGAAGCGTGACGCAAAGCACATAATGGGAGGCCCGAGGTGCACGGCCGGTAAGCCGACTAGCAAGCCACGGGCGCGAGAGTGACACAGCTAAATTTGAACCACTGCCTCGCGGCTCAGCAACTGCTATACCAAGCAGTCACTGAGTCGTTGTCGGACATCGCCATAATCTCGGACCCCTACCGAATTCCTTCCGGAAACGGTAACTGGATTTCGGACGGGTCCGGTATGGCGGCAATATGGACGACGAGCAGGTTCCCGGTTCAAGAGATAGTGTCAACTTCAAACGAAGGATACGCGGTTGCCAAGGGTGAACGGAGTGTACTACTGCAGCTGCTATGCTCCGCCTCGTTGGTCTACCGAGCAGTTCGCAAGGATGATCGACCGAGCCACCGTGGAGCTG
>NW_026599168.1:18350-25000 GCF_029784165.1 Wyeomyia smithii
CCAACTCTTACGCTGGAGTGCTACCTCTGCCGTCTTGGTGACAGAGAGAATAGCATCCAGCGTGGATCTACCTTTCCGGAAGCCGAACTGGTTACTTGCCAGACCGTTTACACCCTCTGTGTACTTCACCAGTCTGTTGAGGATAATCCTCTCAAGCACCTTGCCCGTAGTGTCCAGCAGACAGATAGGTCTGTATGCCGATGGGTCCCCTGGCGGTTTCCCAGCCTTCGGCAACAGCACCAATCTCTGTCGCTTCCACCTGTCCGGAAAGAGGCAGTCATCCAGGCACTTCTGCATGACTGCTCGAAATAGATCGGGGGCCACTTTCATGGCCGTCCTGATGGCCAAGTTCGGGATTCCATCCGGTCCCGGTGCCTTGCTCACCTTTAGGGAGTTGGCGATCACGACGAGTTCCTCATTCGTAACCCTTACCTCCTCCACAACCTCTGCACGGCTGCCGTCTCTCACGGATTGGATACCCGGCAGGTTGGCCGACCATCCCTGGTCTGTGTCTTAGATACTGGAACGTCGGACGTGAGACTCAGCAACCGGAGGCCAAGGATTTGGCTCGTGTCTGGGAAAGAGTCCCTCGATGATACGCTCCAGCATCGCTGGTGATCGCTCTGCAGGCGCCAACACGCCTTTGGTCTTCGCCATTACGACTCTGTAGGCGTTGCCCCACGGATTCGTATTGGCACTCGCGCATAGCCTATCGAAGCAGGCCCTTTTGCTCGCCTTTATCGCACTTTTAAGCGCCGATCTTGCAGATCCGAATACTACACGACGCTCTACCCTCTGTGCATCGGTACGTGCACGTTGCAACATCCGTCTTGCACGGAGGCACGCGCTACGGAGGTCCGCTATCGCGTCGGTCCACCTGTATACCGGTGACTTACCATTCCTAGGTTGGCGGGTCCTAGGCATGGTGGCGTCGCACGCCCGCGATAATGTGGCAACTAATTGGTCAGCACTCGGGCGGAGCCAACTGCCCCCCTCGCGCTCTCTTCTCATTGCTTCTGCAAATACCTCGGCATCGAAATGCGATGTCTTCCACCCGCGGACGGTCGGAGTATTGGCTCTACCCGTCGCCTGCCGCCTCACGTTCTGGACTACGCTATAGCAGACCGACTGGTGGTCACTATAGGTGTAGCCATCGTCTACCCTCCAGTTCACGATCAGTCCTGGGCTGGAGAACGTCACGTCGATGATCGACTCCGCACCATTTCTGCTGAAAGTACACTTGGTTCCAACGTTGGCCAGATCTAGGTTGAGCTTTGCCAAAGCTTCCAACAAGATCTGACCCCTCCGGTTCGTGCGGCGGCTTCCCCACTCAACAGCCCAAGCGTTGAAGTCGCCCGCCACTACTAAGGGTGTTAGTCCCGTCAGCTCCATAGATAACAAATCGACCATCTGGGTGAACCTTTCGATAGACCAACGCGGCGGAGCATAACAACTGCAGTAGAACACTCCGTCCACCTTGGCAACCGCGTATCCTTCATTTGAGGTTGACACAACCTCCTGAACCGGGAACTTGCTGGTCGTGCATATGGCCGCCGTACTGGACTTATCTGCAACCCAATTACCGTTTCCGGGAGGAATGCAGTAGGGGTCCGATACGATTGCGATGTCCGACCGCGACTCAGACGCTGCTTGGTATAGCAGCTGCTGTGCCGCATAGCAATGGTTCAGGTTCAATTGTGTCACCCTCACGCCCGTGGTTTCGTGGCCGCCTTACCGGCTGGGCACCGTGGGCCTCCCATAAAGTGCTTGGCGTCCCGTTTTCCAGTACATACCAAGCACCTGGGAGGCTCCCCGCAGTCTTTAGCTTTATGGCCAGCACCACCACAACGCCTACATAACTGGCTCCTATCGGGCCCCTTGCAGGTCCAGGACTTGTGTCCTCCCTCGAAACACCTGAAGCAAACGTCCGGTTGCTGGAGTATGCTCAGGGGACATACTGACCAGCCAACCTTAGGTTTGGCTGTCTTCAGGGCCAGAGTTGCATCGGCCGATGCAAGCCGGAAAGTGGCCACCTGGGTCCCCGCTGGACCCTTTCGGAGGCGAATTACCCCAGTGGCTACTTCCACTACGCACTTCTCCTTGAGGGCCTGTGCAATATCGCACCTCTCGGTGATTTCATCCAGGTTTTTGAGCTGGAGAGTCACCTCTGAGGTGAGTGCCCGAATTTGCACATCTTTCCCGAGGACCTGCTCGGCTACCGTCTTGTAGGCAGCGCCCTTGTTTTTAGCATCCTTACGGAGCTCAAGGATCATCTCGCCGGTGCGAGAACGACGGATGGTCCGCACATCCGCTCCCAGATCCTTGAGCTGGGTTTCGCCTCTCATTTTCTTCAAGACTTCGGAGTACTTGGACCCCTCCGTCTTGAGTATGAGGGCGTCGCCCCTGCTTCGCGCCTTCTTTCCCATTTTTGGGCGATTTGTCGCCTTCTCGTCGTTGCGCTTGCTGTCTTTTTGGCGCTTCCTTCCTCCCACGGTAACCCAAGGGTTTCCCGTAGCTGCCACTTCGGCAGACTTTTCGGCGGACTTGGAGGCCGTTGGTGTGCTATCTCGCGGGCTTAGCACAACCAACCGTTTCTTGCTGTTCTCGGGGGCTTCCCCCGGAGACTGCCTTGCTCTTTTTGCGGCTGACCCGGAGGCGCAAACCGCTGCAAACATGCAGGTGTCCGTTTGGACCGACTTCGTCGCCCTTCCGGTCACCTCCGTTGCATTCTTCTCTGCAGCCACCGCTCTTGCCTTGAGCTCGGCGTGCTCCTTCTTCGCAGCATCGACGGAGGACCGAAGCATGTAGAGAGCCTGCTTCAGGTACTTCGTCATGTTGGTGCGACTTTTCGCAAACTCGATTATGGCATCGAGCTGCTCCGACAGCGCTACTACCTTCGGTAGCGTGTCTCGCTGTCTTCCGACCGCCTTTATCAACAGTGGACCAGCCACTGCGATGTCTTGCGTCGATCCGGTAGGCGTACTGCCTTTGCCGTCTTCGCAGGCGTCCTTTACTGCATCCATCTCCGCCTTTCTCGGCGGATGTATATGTATATGTATATATATATATATATATATATATATATATATATATATATATATATATATATATATATATATATATATATATATATATATATATATATATATATATATATATATATATACATTTACACATTTGCCTAAAAAAACGAAAGCCAATGTACGAGCATATTTTCCTCAACAACAGAAACCGAGAAGAAAAGTATTATAGTCCTTATATTGCCTAGGTGAATGGCCCGAATCGGTCAACCGGTTCCGGAGATAATACACGCCCAAATTCTTCATCATGCCAAAAACTAATATATTTTTTTTACTTTTTAAGCGGTCCGTGACGACCCCAGCTCAAGATATGGCCACCAATGAACTAGGTTTATAATTTCAAATCAGTCGTTATAGGTGTCGCATAATGGGCTTTGGCACAACAACCCCGAGTATTCGGAACACAACCGGAACAGGTCCGCACTTTACATTTTACAATGAGAGGCATGGTAGGATTTTAAGCACTTCTAAGCACTGCTTTGATCATCGTTACCATGTCACTGAAACATATTCCGACCATATATCCGAAACCAGTCAATTAACTCCGGCCATCCTCTTCGTTAATAGAAAATATGAATGAAAACTAGGAGAAAAGCAAAACCGTTCCGAACCGAAATTGAACAGTTTCAAAGTTTAACCGTGCCAAAATTTAACAGGATCTGTATATAAATATACATACCCATACATATTTAAAAGTTTTCTGTTTTGCCACCCGCGATTCATTTTTTGCCGCGAACTAACACTGTTTTTAGTTTAAGCTACAACAAGCACGATAATCAAGAGTCAAATTCATAAACTCATGCTGTCAAAGAGCAAATAAAAATGCAATATTTTTTTTCAGATATGAGATCATTTGAAAAAAATAATAGAATTTTTTTATTACAATTGGTGTTATGAAAAAGCATATTCTCTACTGAGAATAAAAATGAATGATCATACAGATTCAAAATGTACCAAAACTTAAATACGCTCAGTTACAAAACGAAGTAAAGGCCTGAATACACACACGGCGTGACAACGCCTTCCTGACGAAAATTGCCAGTACCTTTTTAAAACCTTTTAATGTGCCTTATAGCATCTGCCACCTTCCACTCGTCTACACTGAAGAAGCAATCACGCCGTCTCGAACTCCGCCGTGTGCTAACCTTCTTGTCGTCATGCCACCTAATTCATGTTTGTTTATGTTTGTTGGAAGAAAAAATAAGGCAACACACTTCTAGAATCACCAGCAGGCGGAAAATGATACAACACGGCGTGCCACCGCCTTCGCCAAAAGAAGGCGACACAAGACCGTGTGGAAGGCACGATGCGTCTACACGGAAGGCAGTCAAGTGCGCAGCCGAAGGCGGCGAACGACTACTTTCTTCACAAGAAGGCAAAGCTAGAAGGTTCTGGTTGAAAGGCGTCCCAACGGAAGGCGCGTTTACGCCTTTTAATTCGTATGGAGAAGGCGTCATTACGCCGTGTGTGTATTCGAGTCTTAATAGTTGTTTATTGACAATGCTTTTAGTCGGCGTACTATGAAGAAGCATATTCTCTACTGAGAATAAAAATGAACGATCATACAGATTCAAAATGTACCAAACTAAAATACGCTCAGTTACAAAACGAAGTAATAGTTGTTTATTGACAATGCTCTTAGTCGGCGTGCAGCCAAACCGAACCAAGCGTCGAAAAACATTAACCGCCGCAATTGCTGTGTAGTCAAGCTGCTACAAAGAATTTTTGTTATAATATCGTTATCAAATGCTCAAACGATTTCGTTACTTCATAATAGATAGATTATTACTTCTCATATCCACTGGGTGTCAATAACTCAATCTGAGAAAACGGTGCTTAGTTCAGTGTGATCGCACGCCGACCATATATCAATATCATACATATCAATTGAAGAAAAATCATTGATTTTATGTTTGCTATCCTCATAACATCATGCTGTCAAAATGAACTTGATATTTCTGCTGGTTCAATCTCAGTACAGCCATACCCGAATGATGGAGAAAGATAGCAAGAAAAAAATGAGAGTGAGAGTTGACGCTACCAGAATCATCGAAACAACGCAAACTCTTTTGTAATGAACCATGCATCGTAGTTGGCTGATTCTGGTGTTGCATCATTTTGGCGTAATGTCAGTAGTATGATATTGACTTTCCGCAGCTCTGATACATAGTCGCGGCAGCTATAGATATGGCAAGAAGTCATCATCGCTAGTAAAAGACCTATATTGCAAATCAAAAACGGATATGATTCGAGTTTACAGATGAAATCAATTGAGTTTATTTTTTTTATACGACAATGTTCACATTGTCTTGGATTAATAGTTGAACGTTTCGGTTTACTTTACATAGCCGCCAACACCAAGGGGTAACATATCATTTCGCCCTATTAAAAAAAAATCTCCTAATTTCGTATTCCTGATAGTTTTTTTTTTTTAACTTCACAACCCTCACGTCATTTTTATGGTCTATGTTGGTTACTATCAAAACTGAACCTTTGCAAAAACACATATGTTTAAAACTCCTTTGGCCCTCCAATAATTCTATACAGTTTGCGCCTATGTTACCTATAACACTAAAAACAAAAACTAGTAATAAATATTAGCTAACGAATAATCACAGAGCGAAGAGTGACTCATCAACAGCTGGTTGATACTTGTTGCACGTTGGGAACCCGCTCGGTGCTTGTACAAAGTCTTGGTGCTCTCCAACCTGCAATACCAAAGCCATTCCAACTGCCGTGTGCCACTCGAAGTGGCAATGCATCAACCAGAAACCGGGATTGTCTGCTCGGAAACGCACAACGGTGTAACCTTTGCTGGGAATTGAAACCGTATCTTTGACAGGGGGAAATTTCTCCACCCGTGTCCGGTGCAGTGCCCGATGGCGAGCAATACTTTGAGCTCGGGCCAGAGTAATTGGGCGTTGAGGATCCTGACCCATTGCCATTACGTACATCTGGTAGCCATGTAGGTGGAATGGATGATTTAGTGGGTTAACCTCCGCCGTGTGGTCCAGGATATACAATTCGACCAATGATCCCAAGGGAATCTTCAATCTATGAATGCAGGTACAATGTGGATGACCTTCGCAACGTGTTTGCCTGACATTTTCGTCACAAAACATTTCTTCTGAGATCAGTTCTGGTTGGGTTAACAATGAGAATGGTGGATACGTGAAACTGATATTGTTGATGCTGCCCTGAAGCATAATATCGTCATGAATATCTGTAGGGAAAAATAATGATTTTATCATGTGCGATGTAAAAATCGTGAGAACTCATTTACTCATAAAGTGTTCATAGCTGTTTTCGGCAAATACAGTGTTGAAATCCAACAGATAATTTTCAAACGCAAGGAAAATCTGTTTGTCGGGGGTCCCATTGATTATGTCGTCATCGGTTTCGTAAGCTTCAAGGTCCGTTATACACACGTCCGGCAAGAAAACGCCACAGGTTGTATTGGGGTGATTCACGTACTAAAACCAAGAAACGTAAATTCAGTTACCAAATGATCAAACCAATTTCCACTGCGAATCTTACAATGGGATTGGCAAACAAATTCTCATCGTAACT
>NW_026599169.1:0-11515 GCF_029784165.1 Wyeomyia smithii
TGGAGTTTGGAAATTATAATTTACATTGTACAAGCCACAGTATTTTACAAACATTTTAATCTCCTCATCCCACGTTCACGTGCTTTCAGATGGAAAGTTAAATGCAAACCTTTGTGTTGTTATAATAAATGAAAGTCGCCATTCATCATATGCAACATGCTAATAAATCGTTTCCATATTATTCATAACTGTACCTGCTTGAAGTCACCCGCAAAAATAGTTTCACACTTGCGCTCCTGATATGGATTGAATTGTTTGTCAGTCAAGGCCAGCAGTTCGCTTCGCGCTGTTTTCTCATTTCCATCCATCGAGAAATGCGAGCTACAAAATACGGCAATCACTTCATCAGCAATGGTTTCTACCTGAATGGCAAAACCGCCAACGATTTCGTCGTTTTCCGTACTTATCAACAGCATCTCGTGAAAGCACAGCTCATTGATGACCTCAGGTGTTAATTTGGCCGGATCCAGTATACTCTTCCGTACAGTGTAAGCTGGTAGACTTGGAAGATTCAACGATTCACTAATGGAAATTGAAATGCACTCCTCTTCCGAAATCGAATCATCTTTAAGGAAAAATTCTTCTGGAATCGGAAAGAGACATTGCTCAATTTCGAAAATTTCCCCATTTATCAAAGGTACCGCCTGAGTAATATCCGAATTTTTAGAATTTGCTTTCGACATGATGACAATTCCGAACTATCTCGCGAAAGAGTGGAAAATTTTCACGTCCAAACTACTTCGACGCGCAATTCTTAGTGAGAGCCACAATCGCGACTGCCAATTGATTTGTGCTGCATGTGGCGCAGAAGTGGTTTGACAAGGTTAGAAATGTGTGGGATAGAGGAGATGCACTGTGTGCCGGCATTGCGTGTTATATTCATATTTTGCCAAACATTTGTTTCATTCCTGGTTCGAAGCAGCTTTTGATAAAAATCGTTATTATGTGTCCACGAAACCTACAAATTCCAGATGCGCTTTATGTGTGATGCTTATCGCGTGACAGACTATGCGCACTGTCAGGTCGTTTAGATGTGTTTTCCTTACTGTTTGCACTTTGAGAGAATCTATCCAAAGAAAGATTATTGATTTATTAAAACTAGAGGTCATCGTTGTGGTTTCGTGTTAAATATAGCATTTCTTACTTGTAAAACTTGAATAATTTATTGGCGTAAAAATCATCATATGAAACATTACTAACCCTATTAAACTATCTGCAAGACAAAGTTGCAGATAATAGAACTTTTAAATGAAACAGTGTGCTTTGTTCATATCGTTAGGTTCTATAAAATGAATGAAAACCGTATGGCTCTGCATCAGAACACTTTAGATGCTATATGCCATTTCCTAGACGACGCCAGCGCATGCATTAACTACTATGTATAAACTGACAAGTTTAATTTTAATCGACATTAAATTGTAGTACACACGTCACACCGTTATTTAAATTTATCTAAAAGGGCTGAGCAGAAAAAAGCAGGTTGTAACTTTTCCAAGAGGAGAGATTCGTGCAGATGAAAAATTCCTTTCACTACAGAGTACTTTTCTCCAATAGCGCAATACATCATATTCATCCAAGTAAAAAAATCCACCATTCCGTCATCCATTATTCAACAAAACAGTGGTAATAACACGGCTCCTTTAATTTGTAAATGTAGTTCTCAAATATTCTAAAACCAAAATTTCAAATTTTCAAAAAATGTAAAAGATTTTATTTCGAAGATAGAATTTTTTGAATCTTCAATGTCCATTGTAATAGTGGCAACTAGACTTTTTATTTAACATTAACATTGTGGAAATAGTTCCAGTCTTTTGATGGTTGGAGAGTGTTATATACATACGCATATATGTGGTTTATGACATTGGGGAGCTTCGTGGCCGCAAGGTTCATAGTCCGCTTTGACAAGCGGGTGGTCGTGGATTCGAATCTCAGTTGAATAAGGGCCATTCGATGTCCCCTTGACAAAATCCCTTTCATAATAAAACTGATTAGAGGGCCATTCAGTTGAATCCTCTCCGGGGAATTGTTATTGGCGATAATATTTGCTGGAGGCAGCGAGGCTTGGAATAGTAAGCGTAAAAAGGAAGGGCATACATACAAGCACGAATTATAATTATCATGTCACTTACTCTCAACAGTGATATCGCTAATAATAGAAGTGCGAAAAACAGCAAACATCCGGGCGATGTCACAAAAGATGAATCCATACAGAAAAAAGGAGGAGGGTGGTATCCAAGACACGACCGCAAAGTTGACGTAAGACCACATGTGCCAAAAACGAGCAATTATGTTCAACCATATTTTTAAAATGTTTGTTCAATTTAATGCTCCAACAGAAAGGTATTTTGATTCGCAGTACTAAAAACCGTACTATGTCTCTAATTAAGCATCTAGGTCGTCATAGGCAACATGCAAACCTGTCCTCGTTGAGCTCCGGTTACTCCCAATTATTAAGCTTAAATTCATCAAGCGAGACCTCGATCGAATTTGGCAACAGAAACATTTTTGGCGTGTTGGCAAAATCGAACGGGAGTCTGTATTTCTAGAGAAACATTTCAAAAGGTCCTATCTGCTTTGATCGATTTTTTGATCGATCACTTTCATTCAATCACCACAACTTATCAAACACCTTTTATGACACGTTGTTTGCCAAAGTTGATAGCGGAGGGATCACTCTAACCTTCTGAACGAAAATCACACTTGGGAGAGTTACTAAAGCTGAACCATTACCAAAATAAAAAGACGCTCCGGAAAAACGATGACAGCAGATAGGACCTTTTGAAATGTTTATCTAGATTTTGATTATTTATTTGCAGCACTCTTTTAGAAGAAAAAGTATTGTCTTTAATCCTTATACAGTCGATTTTCTTCAATGCACGAAAAAGCAACATTTTTTACAGATTTTAATTAGGTACGATTTAGTAGAAAGTTAATTATCTTTTATATATGATTGTCTTGTGAAAGATGGCTCACTCACCGATTCCAAAGCAGCATCTTGTTAGCTTTACCTGTCTATATCTCACAACTGCCAAGCAAAGATGTCACATGAAATATTTTCCTGCATTTACAAGTTCACGGGAAAAGTAACGATAAAAAATTACAGTTTCTTGTCGAAAATGTATATTACAGAAATTCTAAAACTGCCATAGAATTTTTTGAGCATGGTAACATTTAATTCAGGTCAATTTAAACATTTTATCAGTAAGCAGAACCAGAGAAAAGTTTCTTCAGTTTCAAGATAAAAAAACTGCGAAAATTCTGTTATCTTCACAAATAAACCAGTGATGAACAACATTAGCCTCAGCAAATAATGTTTGCATAAGGTTGTTCAATTACAAGTAGGGTTATGGAAGGGAATATTTTTTTGCAGATGCTAATGAAAAAAAAAAAAGATTTGAAAAATACAAATTTTTATACCCTGCATCCCTGCATATACCCAAATGCCATCTGCCTCTACCAACACGTACAGTTCCTCAGTCCCCGGCGGCACAGCGTAATGTGCGGCATCTTCTGATATTTGCTTCTTTACGAAACAAAAAGAGAAGAAGACAATTCGAACGCAATTCGATTATCTTTCAGATCGCAACACGATACCTACGCGTTAGTCCAACACACCGACTGTGCGTCGACAGAGATAATGTAGTCTCCACTTGGCTTGGCTGCACACAAATGAATATCGAGTTCTAATGCACTGATAGACGACGAGTGAAAAGCGCTCTATTCATACATGGCTCGGTGCAGTACTGTTACCTGTGCCAGCATGTTTTCCTTCAAGACATCAGTTTTAATAACATTCTAACAGCAGATCGTTAAACTGCCTGGTAAAGGAGGTGGTTACGAACTCTTGGAAAAAGGTTCACCTTCAAGACATCAAAATAGTCTAGGCTCAGGGAAGCAAACATTAGTTGACCTATTGGGACGGGGAGATTCTGTCAATTTTTTTTGCCGCTGATATAGAGAATATTGGAGCAGGCAGTTGGTGTCTACTTATAAAGTCTGTGCTAGGCGTGCTCGCATATGATTGGTATATTGTTCGTAAAAATTCGACCTTGAAACTTTTCTGTAATTTTCACTGTTAAGCAATGAAGTGATAATAATAACTAAAGTATCAAAAAATTGTCCATCATTTTATCAATCCAACGACATATTGACTATTGTGATCCATCATATGGTTACATCAGTATTAACGTTTGAAATCATTTATTCCGACGTCACACTTTGGTTTTAGTTTCCACAGAATGTATCCCGATATAGTGCTGTAAGACGTAGTCTTACGTCAAAAAATGACATTCGGCCGTTTGTACCACATATAGGATTCATATATTATGCACCTCCTTCGAAGAAACAATGTCTCACTGGAGGTGTATTTGAATTGTGTTATATATGAAAAAGAAGAGTAGGTTTTTTATGCCTTTGGGAGAAGAGGTTTAAATGAACTTTACTCCCAAAGGCTTTTCCCTGCTCCAAATAAATTAATTATGAATCTTTTAAAAAAATATCTTGCTAGGAGAAAGATAAAAAAGACATTAGGGGTCTTCACATCGAGCGCGTATACGAATACCCAGCCGTAAACTGTGTATCTTCCATTACTCGTCAATGGAGGTGAGTATTTTTACGGCTGGGTATTTGTTTACGAGCTCGACATGAATACCCATATTATGATTTTTTGCTTCTATTTTATGAATACATACATAGTGTATCTAGAAACCGAACTAAACGTAACGCCATTACTATTACTGTGTTGGACAAATGCCAATACTAGCTTGTAACGTTAACAGGTGCCGAGTGTGGGCAATGTGTTATTTTTATTTAATTTGGTTTTCTGGTCGTAGGTTGAATAAAAGTATTTCCGAACGGCATTTCAAAGACGTTTGCAGTCGAAGGTTAATTGATGCACCACAATGTATACATATATGAATGCAATTTATTTGTCTCAAAGAGGTGAAGTGAATGAAGACTTCAATGCGTAAATGATGAGCAGTTCTCAGCAAAACGTGCTGATTTTAATATATTTTAATTGTTAGTATAACTTTAGCTCAAACTTTTCACAGATGTTCCTATAGGCTAAAGATGCCTTTTTAGGCTATAATTATTACTGCTTGTGCAAAAAAGATATTGTTGATTAAAATATTTTTGGAGCTAGAACGGTTTGTTTGACTGGTGCTATGTCTTCGGCAAATGGTAGATAATAATTTTGTCTTTACAGAAAAACTACAAAAAAACAACACGATTTCGATCAAATGAACCGTTTTCGCTATAAAAATATTTTCATCATAAATCAACTCAGGAAATTCTTTGGGAGTTAGATTTACGTTAGTAAAACGAGGAGTAATCATGATTTAAAACAGGAAATGGATGTTAATTACCATTTGATATTCCGTGGTGCAGCAGATTCGTGTTGCAGACCACAGCTCCACAGTGCTTAAGCTTCAAACCGATACCGCAGTGCTTTAGTCAGCATTGTCCATGAAGTTACATTCACATTGCAAACTTTTTGCATAACTTCAGGCGTTTGAAATATTTCAAAACATAACCTCAAGGTTATTTGTGTGTTTTAGCAGTTTCCTTTCGAGAAGTACCTAGGTTTTCATTTAGGATTACTGATTCAGAAAAAATGTATTTTTTCAATTTAAACACACGTGTTACTGGCATATGCACAGCGGATGCAAGCGTACTACAAATAATAAACTTATTAGTATTCGCTACGAATGCAAGCGAATACTAATAAGTTTACAATGCAAGCGAAAAGCAAATGCTCTTACCTATTATTCTTTTTCTTGTTGTCGAGTTTACCCCCGGAGTTTACATGCATAGTAGCATGTAGTATATCAGAAAGAGCTTCTATTAAATGTATAACTGTAGTAAAATTTTTACCTTTGGCTACATTACATATCTTTAAATCCACTGGGATTGGCCTGCAAAAGTTTTTTGTTCTTATCTCAATAGAGATATTAATAGTGATAATATCTTAATAGTGACAAAACAAAAATATAACAGAAGCTGTTATTTTATTATGCAAAAAACCTTTCAGGTTATTTTTCCAATTTGATTCCGTCAGGTGTTAAAATAACAGAAATTATAACAAATATGATTCTACTAGTAATGAACCCATATCAAACTTTGTAACTAACGTATTCTATCAAAATAATATAGCCTACAGTACAGGTTAAAAACAACGATTGTTAGTAACAACATGCTTTGATAGAGACGAAATGCTTGATGGGTTTGATTCAGAACAACTTCGTTTCATCATTCTGTGCCGAACACGCATCAGTATCGGATGTGTTTGGTGATCGCTCCGATAGAATATAAAACAAAAGACGCGCGAGCAAGTGTTGGCATTGTTTGCCTGGTCGAGTGAAGGTTCAAGGTCGCCCGCCTTTGTGCAACTGTTTCGCATCGTGGCTGTTTGCTGGTGCGTAAGCCGATTTGGCTGCTAAGTGATTTGTGCTACAGCAGTGGACGAGAATCTCAACACAAAGAAGGAAAAAGAAGAAGCCAACAGTTGACAGCGAGTTGTGTCGCTGTGCTGAGTGATCACACACCCGGCTCGCTGCTGGTGGCTGTTTGGAGCTGCTGTATTAGTGCTGCTGGCTGTAACGGCTGCAACTTCGACCGTTCGGACAACCAACCCTGCTGAAAGGAGAAGTAAAGAGGTACGTGTTCTGTCGGCGCTAGTGCGCTAGATTTAGCGCGATGGATGTAGATCCCTCGCCTCCCGTGCCACCATCCCCGAACCCCTCCGACCCTGTCCCTCCTGCCAACCCTTCCTCTGCTAATTCTCCAGTCCCCCCTCGCCCCAGGCTTTACCCGGACGGATCTCAGGGCAGCTTTACTGTTTTCTTTCGGCCAAAAGCAGGACCGAAATCGAAACCGTTAAACATCCTGCAGATTTCGAAAGACCTGACGGAGGGGTACAAGGCCGTGACCGAAATCTCCAAGGTCAGACCCAACAAGCTCCGTGTCGTGGTCAGCGACCTGGAACAGGCCAACGCTATTGCTCGCTCCGAGCTTTTCACACGCGAGTATCGCGTTTATATACCCGCACGAGACGTGGAGATCGACGGTGTCATAACCGATTCGAGTCTGTCGGTCGAGTGTATCTTGGCAAGCGGTTTTGGCTGCTTCAAAAATGCTTTGTGTCACGACGTAAAAGTAAAGATCATAGATTGCAAGCAATTGCGGTCTGTGTCTCTTGTCAACGGCACAAAAGTGTATACTCCGTCAGACTCGTTTCGTGTTACGTTTGCCGGATCTGCTCTCCCTAGCCACGTCTCGATCGATCGGGTTCGTCTGCCTGTGCGATTGTATGTACCCCGTGTTATGAATTGCACCAATTGCAAGCAGCTAGGCCACACAGTCGCCTACTGCTGCAATAAGGCACGATGTAGCAAGTGTGGAGAAACTCATGCGGACGATTCTTGCAGTGTAAATGCTGAAAAATGTATTCACTGCGGGGAAAATCAGCATGAGCTCTCCACATGCCCGGTGTACATGCAGCGCAGAGATAAAATCAAGCGGTCACTTAAGGAGCGTTCAAAGCGATCTTACGCTGAGATGCTGAAGAGGACCTTGACCACTTCTACCATAACATCGAACCCCTTTGATCTGTTGTCCTCTGATGAAACCGATTCTGACGATTCACCAGCGGGAACAACTTATGCCAATCCTGGGGCGTCTAGAAAAAGGAAAAATATTTCCTCTCCTAAACTTCCCCGAAAAGGTCCTAAGATTTCCCAAAGTGAAATGAAAGTTACAAACAAACCAAACAGTGCTGCGGAAAAACCGAAGTAAACTCCTCCTGGGCTTGCAAATTTAAAGTCCCAGAAGGAGTTCCCAGCACTGCCAGGAACATCTAAAACCCCAGTTGTTCTTTTTGCACTCCCAGTTGATGAAACAAACTCTGGATTAGTGAAATTTTCTGACATTGTGGACTGGATTTGTGAAACTTTCAATGTACCCGATCCAATTAAAATTTTTCTTACAGCATTCCTCCCAACAGTTAGATCATTTTTGAAGCAGTTGACTGCCCAATGGCCCCTCCTTGCAGCGATTGTATCCTTCGATGCCTAATTCATCTGCGTATACGAAGGATTCTATCTCTGTCTTACAGTGGAATTGTAGAAGTATTTTACCAAAAATGGATTCATTTAAAGTTTTAATAAATAGAAACAAATGCGATGCATTTTCCCTTTGTGAAACTTGGCTTACTTCAAATATTGATCTCAACTTCCATGATTTTAATATTATTCGCCTTGATCGAGACACCCCATATGGAGAAGTACTTTTAGGGATTAAAAAGTGCTATTCTTTCTATCGTATTAACCTCCCCTCGATTCCAGGCATCGAAGTTGTCGCATGTCAAATGACAATACAAGGTAAAGAGCTTTGTATTGCCTCAATGTATATTCCTCCCAGAGCACAGGTTGGGCAACGGTTGCTCTTTGATTTAATAGAACTTCTTCCCTCGCCACGTTTGATTTTGGGAGACTTCAACTCTCATGGTGTGGCTTGGGGTTCCCCCTACAATGATAACCGCTCCTCTTTAATCTATAACCTTTGCGATGACTTCGACATGACTATTTTGAACAACGGTGAAATGACACGTATCCCGAAACCTCCAGCGCGCCCAAGCGCTTTGGATCTATCCTTATGTTAGACGTCGCTACGGTTGGATTGCACATGGAAGGTAATCCTCGATCCTCACGGTAGCGACCATCTGCCTATTCTTATTTCAATTACTAACGGTTCAACTCGCATGCGACCAATTGACATTCCGTATGACCTCACACGGAATGTCGATTGGAAGTTATACGAGGAAATGATTTCAAAAGCGGTCGAGTCGATTCAACATCACCCACCACTTGAAGAATACAACCTCCTCGCGGGCTTAATCCTCGACGCCGCGTTGCAAGCCCAAACGAAGAAATATCCCGGCGTAACGATCAAAGAGCGGCCTCCAACTCCGTGGTGGGACAAAGAGTGCTCCGATGTCTACACGCAAAGATCCGACGCGTTTTTGGCCTTCCAGAAGGGAGGTATACCCGACGACTATATACGGTATTCGGAGCTTAATACCAAGCTTAAAAGCCTGGCTAAAGCAAAGAAACGCGGATATTGGCGTCGGTTCGTGAACGAGACGTCGAGGGAGACATCGATGAGCACTCTTTGGAACACAGCCCGAAGAATGCGGAATCGCGTAACGGTCAACGAAAGCGAGGAGTCTTCAAGTCGGTGGATATTTGATTTTGCCAGGAAAGTATGTCCGGACTTTGTTCCTGCGCAAAACTTTGTTCGCGATACGTCTCCGGGTCACGACGCGATAGAATCACCTTTTACGATGGCAGAATTTTCAGTTGCCCTCCTGTCCTGTAACAATAACGCACCTGCGTTAGATAGAATCAAATTCAACTTGTTGAAGAATCTACCCGGCAATGCCAAGAGGCGCTTGTTGAACTTGTTCAATAAGTTCCTGGAGCAAAACATTGTACCGCAGGATTGGAGGCAAGTGAAGGTGATCGTCATCCAAAAACCAGGGAAACCAGCTTCTGATCACAACTCTTATAGGCCGATTGCAATGCTATCCTGTATCCGGAAATTGATGGAAAAAATGATACTCCGTCGTTTAGACCACTGGGTCGAATCAAATGGTCTACTATCAGATACTCAATTTGGCTTCCGCCGTGCCAAAGGGACGAATGATTGTCTTGCGTTGCTTTCAACAGATATTTAGCTGGCGTATGCTCGCAAAGAACAAATGGCGTCTGCGTTCTTGGGCATTAAGGGGGCTTTTGATTCCGTTTCTATTGACATTCTTTCGGGTAAACTTCGCCGACAAGGATTTTCTCCAATTTTGAACATTTTTTTGCACAATTTGCTGTCCGAAAAGCACATGCATTTTACGCACGGCGATTTGGCAACTTTTCGCATTAGCTACATGGGTCTTCCCCAGGGCTCATGTTTAAGCCCCCTTCTTTACAACTTTTATGTAAATGACATCGACGAATGTCTGGCAAATTCATGCACGATAAGACAACTTGCAGACGACAGTGTAATCTCTGTTACAGGAGCCAAAGCTGCCGATTTGCAAGGACCATTGCAAGATACCTTGGACAATTTGTCTGCTTGGGCTTTACAGCTAGGTATCGAGTTCTCTCCGGAGAAGACTGAGATAGTAGTTTTTTCTAGGAAGCATGAACCTGCTCAGCTTCAAACACAATTAATGGGTAAAACGATTTCTCAGGTTTTGGTACACAAATATCTTGGTGTCTGGTTCGACTCTAAAGGCACCTGGGGTTGTCACGTTAGGTATCTGATGAAAAAATGTCAACAAAGAGTGAATTTTCTTCGTACAATAACCGGACAACGGTGGGGAGCCCACCCAGGAGACCTTATAAGGCTTTACCAAACAACGATATTGTCTGTCATTGAGTACGGGTGTTTCTGCTTCAGCTCCGCAGCAAACACACATTTGATCAAACTGGAGCGAATACAATATCGTTGTTTGCGTATCGCCTTGGGTTGCATGCAGTCGACCCATACGATGAGTTTGGAGGTCTTAGCTGGAGTACTACCATTGAAAAACCGCTTCTGGAGCCTGTCTTCTCGCATTCTTATCAAATGTGAGGTCTTGAACCGTCCCGTGATTGAAAATTTTGAAAGGTTAATCGAACTTAATTCTCAAACCCGTTTTATGACATTGTATTTCAATCACATGTCCCATAATATTAACCCTTCTTCGAATATTCCAAATCGTGTCGACTTATCAAATACTTCTGATTCTACTGTGTTTTTCGATACATCCATGATAGAAGAAACTCGTGGAATCCCGGATCATTTACGCGTGCAGCAGATCCCCAAATTTTTTTCCAATAAATATCGAAACATCAACTGCGACAATATGTTCTACACTGACGGATCACTTCTTGATGGGTCCACTGGCTTCGGTATTTTCAATAACAATTTAACCGTCTCCCATAAGCTTGATAATCCTGCTTCTGTTTACGTCGCAGAATTGGCTGCAATTCAGTACACCCTAGGGATTATCGAAAAAATGCCCACGGACCATTATTTCATCTTTACGGACAGTCTCAGTTCCATTGAGGCTCTCCGATCGATGAAAGATGTTAAGCACTCTCCGTATTTCCTGAGGAAAATACGGGAACATCTGAGTGCTTTATCCGAAAAATCGTATCAGATTACCTTAGCGTGGGTCCCTTCTCACTGCTCGATACCGGGCAATGAGAAAGCGGACTCTTTGGCTAAGATGGGCGCAACAAACGGTGGAATTTATGAAAGACCAATTGCCTTTAATGAATTTTTCTCATTTGTACGTCAGAATACGATCATCAGTTAGCAAAATGCTTGGACCAGAGGGGAACTGGGAAGGTGGTTACATTCCATAATCCCCAAGGTGTCGACGAACCCGTGGTTCAAGGAGTTGGATGTAGGTCGGGATTTCATTTGCGTGATGTCCCGGCTTATGTCCAATCACTATAGATTTGACGCGCATCTC
>NW_026599169.1:12015-25000 GCF_029784165.1 Wyeomyia smithii
ATATATATATATATATGTGTATACCAAAACTTACCTAGAGTACGAATGACTACTTTTTCGTTCAGCGCGTATTGAACATTCAATCCCAACACGTGACGGTTATGACACGCCGCTGAATCGATCTTGAGTGAAATTAGTTTATCCTTCATTTCGGTTTTTAAAATCTCTTTGATGCGCAGGGACATACATGCCAAATGTGTTTTAATATTTTCACGATTAAAAGTACACCCCACGGCGGCTAGAAGGGGCTCCAGAAGCTCTTTGAAGCCTTTCCATTCGAAACACGATAATGGGAGCTTGTGTAGTGTTATTAATTTTACAGCACAACTTATTAAAAGCTGCTGGTCTATTGCTACGGGCCTCTTGGCAATCACTCGTGGCTTCTTTGCTGGAGGAACATATTCCTTCAACAAGCCATTGGTGCTAGCCGCTGCGCCATGCCGCGATCGGAAATGTCGAATAAAATTTCCAACTTCAAACTTGATTTGAGTGTACACACAATTACTTTGTGGCTCTATATTGCATGTCGCCTTTGCACCGTCCCGTAAAACGAACGACGAAGCTATATCCTGCATCGTACGCTTTCTGCTTACTCTCTCAGTCATGTTTGGTTTTGTAACAAAATCTAGTTAAACAAATATTAAATTAAAATCGATCATCCAAATTAATCTCATTTCAATTATCTTACCAATGGCAGAACAAACGCTTGCGTAGTTATCCCAATACCACAAAGCAAATCAAAATTAAAAAATCTTGATAGCAACAAACTTCAAGTTGGCACTGAAATAATCACGCTACTGAACCGATTTTTGATATTCCAAAAATCACCTAGATTTGCATTGCAGTGATGTTTCCGAGTGAACTCTTTATAGTCTCGACGGTTGACAATGAAAACCCGAAAATGGCAACAAAAGAGACAAGATATTGATTCACTTGTCGGATCTCCACGCTTACTGTGATGGTTACTGGCTATTCATTAGAGAAAAAAACGAGTGCGATGATATTTTCTTTCTCGTCATAGTCAACATGTTGCTTGGATTAATCGCAGCTCTGCTTTGCACACGTATTTGGCTTAGCAAACTGAGCATATTCCACAGATGGAGCGATTTTTTACACCCATGAGTTACATTCTAAAAGGGCGTATGCCTTTTGGCATAGGTTTTATTCGAAGCATTGTAGCCCAGAAACTGTTGGTCGTATAGAAAAACTGTCTGAGAATGAGTTGTAGGGAATTGAAAATGCACCATAAAAAAATCACCATAAAATAAATCATCAGAATACAAATATTTGAAAAATGTTTAAATTAGAATTTTCATAAAAAATTAATCTACCATAAAAAAATTATTTTTCATTTCTCCATCCTGGACTTTTTATTTAAAAGTTGCGTATTAGCGTCAAGTTTCTTTAAAAAAAAAAAATAAAAGAAAAATTCCACTCTTTTTTTTGAAATTGAAATTTAATGTTTATTTTTAATTTTTTTTGGTCAAAAAAATTTTTTTTGTACAGTGTATATTTTTTTATGGTTTGTGCATTTTCAATTCCCTACAACTCATTCTCAGACAGTTTTTCTATACAACCAACGGTTTCTGGGCTACAATGCTTCGAATAAAACCTATGCCAAAAGGCATACGCCCTTTTAGAATGTAACTCATGGGTGTAAAAAATCTCTCCCCCTGTGAAAAATGCTCAGTTTGCTAAGCCAAATACGTGTGCAAAGTTTCATTCAAATCAAAACGGTCGATTAAATTTTCGCGTATTTCAGGCGATTTGAAATGATTTTGCTCTATATGTACTTAACTCTAGGCCTATCTTCTATTGTTCGTGTGCTTTTTCTCCTACTGTGCTCGTGGACCCATTGTGCTTATATATTTCAATCAGCTGCTTTATAATGAATCTGCAGTGACGTGACCGGCTTAAGCAAATGCTTGCACCCGGGTGTCTAATCTGGTAAGGTGGCGTTCATAAAAGTGGTTCTGTCATATTTGCGTGCACGCTAAATTATGCTCACCCTATAATTTAGGACACGGCGTTAGCATGCGGTCACGGCCGACTTAAGTCGGGAAAATTATTACAGCATCTACAGGGCTGTTGTTGCTGCTATTGGTTGCTTCGCTGGATACTGCTACGGCTGGCTGCTGATGAAGATGTGAGTTGCTTTGCTGGCTACGGCTGGCTGCTGGTGATGACGATCACATGTGGCAACGGGCGTGCGATCGGTCGGCAAACGCCGATGGGGGATGAACTGCGGCGGGGATAAACTCGCTTCCTTAGTGCCGCTTACAGGGAGATATCTCGACCTGAAACGGACACTAGCTCACCGGAGGGCTCCGGTCTACAGGATGTCACAAGATGATGCGGGTTTTGGGAATACCGCGTGTCTTACGACGATGTAGCGCTGTCGGGAATTTCGTCCAATGGATAAAAAACCAGTGCGCGGTGCGCCTTTCGCTGTCCCTTTCCTCTCGTTCGTCGTGCAGATTTACCTATTCTGAACTTTCTTGCACACGTTTTGTATTTTAGCGAAACTATTGCACACTTTATCGACACTTCGAAATCTAATCTATCTAATATCATATTTGATTTTTGTTTATTTTTTCGACCGTATTAAACCGACAAATACTGTCGTTGGGACTAGTGTTGTCTAGTAATTATCAGAAGTGTATTAGGTTCTACCAAACCAACAACAGAAGATGCTGTTGGTGCCAGGCACACGTGTGCATGGTTCGTAACAAAAAATACAGTGAGGTATTTTTTTTAATTTTCAACAAAGATTTTTTAAACGAAGTGGTTTTTTTCACCGTTTTTGTCCACGCGTTAAACAGCTGCCATGAGTAACAGACTACTGTAACACTTAGATATTTTTACACATTTTCATTTTTACACGTATGTTTACACTCTTATCTGTATCATCGGTGTAATGAACAAATTACTTTATTCAATACAAAATTTTCTATATATTTTGAAGGGAAGCCTATATATAACGAAACGAATCGAAATAATATTTGAACTGCCTAGTGTATCCGGAAGTATATCATCTACATTCACAATCATTATCTTTTTATACCACGATAGCCGTCTCCAGTATTACGACGATATACACTGGCCTTGTCTTCGTTGACGCGGGAGAATATTCCTATGAAATTCAAAAACTTGGCAACATTCATGAATCCAAAGCCCAAATATTAGACAAAAGTGCTTCAACACTATTTACAACATAAAATTCCCAATTTATCCTCGAAACGCCAAAGTAATCATGATTGGCTTTATATTTTTGAACTTGTGCCATAACGATCCTTGAACATATAACATATTTATCAAAAACTCTGCCTGGGAGCAGAGTAATTATTCAAAAGCTATAAAAGACATAAATAGGTATGGAGTTCAACATCAAGTTCGGTATTATATTGCATACAGATTCATCAACGCGAATGCACACAATTTCATACGATTAATATAATGTACAGCTCTTTATTCTTCATTCTCTAATGCAAGAAAGCAAGTAAAAAACAGCAATATCGTGTTGAGTTTCTCAAAATAGTATTCTCTACAAACTACCTTTAGACATTATCCTTCTTTTTTGCTTCCTTTAGCAATTAGCGACAGCGCGAAATTTTGAATTACCCAATAGTTTCAGGATCAACACTAGAGAAGGTATCGTTCATCTCGGAAGCAACCCCCAGGAGTTATTAATTTGGCCCTGATTTCAGCCCTTTCCGAACACTGTGCCACGTTCACCTCTATCGCGTGGATCGGCCACCAAAATTAAAAAAAAATTCACATCAGAATAGAAGAATAAATAAAATAGTTGGAGGGTGTTATCCAACATACGACCGCATAGTTGACGTAGAACTACAATAGTTTTATATTTCCCTTTGAGGCTATGTTTGATTTGAGCTCGTTTTACTTTTAGCACGGTTCGATTTTGGCACACATGTGCCAAAAACGAGCGATTATGTCTTATCACATTTCCTAGTTTTCTTAGTTCCAAAGAAGGGTATTTTGGTTCTTTATGTTGTCGAAGCGGATGACCGGAATCGGTAAAACGGTTCCTGGAATATGACCGGAACATATGCCGGTAATATAATGATCATGATCTAAGCAGTACTAAGCCTCTAATTACTCGGGTAGTAATATCAAGTATCTAGGTCGTCAGCTTCAATTCATCAAGCGACACCTCAAACGACTCGGAACTAAAACTATTTTATTGGTGGAAATATTTATGAAAAAAAGTCATGAAAAGAGAATCGTTCATTTTTGGCATGGTTCTATCTTGGCAACAGGAAAATTCTGCCATGTCTTGTTTGGCAAAATCGAGCGGGGTCTGTATTTTGATTATTTATTTGCAGCACTCTATTTTAGAAGAAAAAATATTCTCTTCAACATTGACGAATATCTTTCATTTTTTTTTCTGTGTGGACTCAGTACTGCGACCAGAGCTTAGATCTATTGTGATATTGCCCAGGTGTTTTCTGTACTCGCACACTTACACACTTAATATTATTAGCAGTAACACTATTGAAGTAAGTGATACGCTTATCATTCATATCAGTGCTTGTGTGTAATTACCTTTCCGTTTCAAGCTTACTGCTCTACTATACCGAGCCACTGTCCATCCTTACAATATCGCCTAGTTACAATTCCCTGGAGAGAACTTTCATATGTTACTCACACCAGTTTTATTATAATAGGGACTTTTTTTTGATAGGAGGAGAGTCAACAGAGGTACTGTAGAATCCAAATTGAAGGGAGGGTACGTGGTGGGGAGCCTGGGAATAAACCCATGCTAAAGTCCTTTGACAACCAAATGGCCTGATCCTATTAAGATTCGAACCCACGACCACCCGCTTACCAAAGCGGACTCTGTAACCTTGCGGCTACGGAGCTCCCCAATACCTTTCATTCTAATACAGTCAATTTTATTTAACCCGTAAAGACCCGGGACGGAACTTGTTTTTTGAAAATGCTCGTTCTCAGAACTGGAACGGCCGATTTGGAAAAACTTGGAATTTTATTCAAGAGGAATAGTTGCTGCTCTAAAGAACGTTTTTTCATGGAAACCTGATTTACTCAGTCTCTCACATTAGGTTTCAACTTAGCTCTTCAATTTTCAAGCTCTAAGTTTCTAGAGTAACGTCTTCTGAATTCAAAGATGGTGAAAATTTATTCTAGTATGCACAGATTTAGAGAAAAACGAGTTTGAATTCACTGAAGTATGAGTTCTTTTGAAAACTTGATTTTCTCCAAATCTGTGCATGCTAAATAAATCTTTAACCATCTTTGGATTCAGAAGAAGTTACTCTCGAAAGATAGAGCTTGGAAATTGAGGAGCTAAGTTGAAACCTACCGTGGGAGACTGAGAAAATCAGGTTTTCATGAAAATACGTACTTTGGTGAATTTGAACTCGTTTTTCTCAAAATGTTTGCATGCTAAAAAAAAATGTTTCATCGCGTATGGATTTAGGAGACCTTACCGCAAAAATGCAGAGCTTAAATTTTGGAGAACGCCACGTTCTCATAACTGGTAACTCCAGGTATCGATTTGATCCAGTCATACATTTTTTTTTATAATTCATATGAAACGTAGTTTCTGGTCAACCCCCTACAGCCCCTTAATAGTCCACGTTGTTTATGGTCGTCCCTATACTCACTGTTTTATAAGCAGACTTTTGCTATATGCTATAAGGAGGCTTCTATGGGGAAAAATTGAAAAATCTTGAATTTTCCCATATCTACCCTGGTGACCAGGAATGTCAATTGGGCCGAACAACTCAATATTTTCCAACATGCCTAGGGTCCTAGTCAACATCTCCAATCGATAAGATTTCCCTATCAGTAGGCAGACTTTTGTCATATGCGATAAGGAGGCTTATATGGGGAAAAATCGAAAAATCTTGAATTTTCCCATATCTACCCTGGTGACCAGGAATGTCAATTGGGCCGAACAACTCAATATTTTCCAACATGCCTAGGGTCCTAGTTAACATCTCCAATCGATAAGATTTCCCTATCAGTAGGCAGACTTTTGTCATATGCGATAAGGGGGAGGCTTATATGGGGAAAAATCGAAAAATCTTGAATTTTCCCATATCTACCCTGGTGACCAGGAATGTCAATTGGGCCGAACAACTCAATATTTTCCAACATGCCTAGGGTCCTAGTTAACATCTCCAATCGATAAGATTTCCCTATCAGTAGGCAGACTTTTGTCATATGCGATAAGGGGGAGGCTTATATGGGGAAAATCGAGAAATCTTGAATTTTCCCATATCTACCCTGGTGACCAGGAATGTCAATTGGGCCGAACAACTCAATATTTTCCAACATGCCTAGGGTCCTAGTTAACATCTCCAATCGATAAGATTTCCCTATCAGTAGGCAGACTTTTGTCATATGCGATAAGGGGGAGGCTTCTATGGGGAAAAATTGAAAAATCTTGAATTTTCCAATATCTACCCTGGTGACCAGGAATGTTAATTGGGCCGAACAACTCAATATTTTCCAACATGCCTAGGGTCCGAGTCAACATCTCCAATCGATTAGATTTCCCTATCAGTAGGCAGACTTTTGTCATATGCGATAAGGAGGCTTATATGGGGAAAAATCGAAAAATCTTGAATTTTCCCATATCTACCCTGGTGACCAGGAATGTCAATTGGGCCGAACAACTCAATATTTTTCAACATGTCTAGGGTCCTAGTCAACATCTCCAATCGATTAGATTTCCCTATCAGTAGGCAGACTTTTGTTATATGCGATAAGGAGGCTTATATGGGGAAAAATCGAAAAATCTTGAATTTTCCCATATCTACCCTGGTGACCAGGAATGTCAATTGGGCCGAACAACCCAATATTTTCCAACATGCCTAGGGTCCTAGTCAACATCTCCAATCGATTAGATTTCCCTATCAGTAGGCAGACTTTTGTCATATGCGATAAGGAGGCTTATATGGGGAAAAATCGAAAATCTTGAATTTTCCCATATCTACCCTGGTGACCAGGAATGTCAATTGGGCCGAACAACTCAATATTTTCCAATATGCCTAGGGTCCTAGTCAACATCTCCAATCGATTAGATTTCCCTATCAGTAGGCAGACTTTCGTCATATGCGATAAGGAGGCTTATATGGGGAAAAATTGAAAAATCTTGAATTTTCCCATATCTACCCTGGTGACCAGGAATGTCAATTGGGCCGAACAACTCAATATTTTCCAACATGCCTAGGGTCCTAGTCAACATCTCCAATCGATTAGATTTCCCTATCAGTAGGCAGACTTTTGTCATATGCGATAAGGAGGCTTATATGGGGAAAAATCGAAAAATCTTGAATTTTCCCATATCTACCCTGGTGACCAGGAATGTCAATTGGGCCGAACAACTCAATATTTTCCAACATGCCTAGGGTCCTAGTCAACATCTCCAATCGATAAGATTTCCCTATCAGTAGGCAGACTTTTGTCATATGCGATAAGGAGGCTTCTATGGGGAAAAATCGAAAAATCTTGAATTTTCCCATATCTACCCTGGTGACCAGGAATGTCAATTGGGCCGAACAACTCAATATTTTCCAACATGCCTAGGGTCCTAGTTAACATCTCCAATCGATTAGATTTCCCTATCAGTAGGCAGACTTTTGTCATATGCGATAAGGAGGCTTCTATGGGAAAAAATTGAAAAATCTTGAATTTTCCCATATCTACCCTGGTGACCAGGAATGTCAATTGGGCCGAACAACTCAATATTTTCCAACATGCCTAGGGTCCTAGTCAACATCTCCAATCGATAAGATTTCCCTATCAGTAGGCAGACTTATGTCATATGCGATAAGGAGGCTTCTATGGGGAAAAATTGAAAAATCTTGAATTTTCCCATATCTACCCTGATGACCAGGAATGTCAATTGGGCCGAACAACTCAATATTTTCCAACATGCCTAGGGTCCTAGTCAACATCTCCAATCGATAAGATTTCCCTATGAGTAGGCAGACTTTTGCTATATGCGATAAGGGGGAGGCTTATATGGGGAAAATCGAAAAATCTTGAATTTTCCCATATCTACCCTGGTGACCAGGAATGTCAATTGGGCCGAACAACTCAATATTTTCCAACATGCCTAGGGTCCTAGTTAACATCTCCAATCGATAAGATTTCCCTATCAGTAGGCAGACTTTTGTCATATGCGATAAGGGGGAGGCTTATATGGGGAAAAATCGAAAAATCTTGAATTTTCCCATATCTACCCTGGTGACCAGGAATGTCAATTGGGCCGAACAACTTAATATTTTCCAATATGCCTAGGGTCCTAGTCAACATCTCCAATCGATTAGATTTCCCTATCAGTAGGCAGACTTTCGTCATATGCGATAAGGAGGCTTATATGGGGAAAAATCGAAAAATCTTGAATTTTCCCATATCTACCCTGGTGACCAGGAATGTCAATTGGGCCGAACAACTCAATATTTTCCAACATGCCTAGGGTCCTAGTCAACATCTCCAATCGATTAGATTTCCCTATCAGTAGGCAGACTTTTGTCATATGCGATAAGGAGGCTTATATGGGGAAAAGTCGAAAAATCTTGAATTTTCCCATATCTACCCTGGTGACCAGGAATGTCAATTGGGCCGAACAACTCAATATTTTTCAACATGCCTAGGGTCCTAGTCAACATCTCCAATCGATTAGATTTCCCTATCAGTAGGCAGACTTTTGTTATATGCGATAAGGAGGCTTATATGGGGAAAAATCGAAAAATCTTGAATTTTCCCATATCTACCCTGGTGACCAGGAATGTCAATTGGGCCGAACAACCCAATATTTTCCAACATGCCTAGGGTCCTAGTCAACATCTCCAATCGATTAGATTTCCCTATCAGTAGGCAGACTTTTGTCATATGCGATAAGGAGGCTTATATGGGGAAAAATCGAAAAATCTTGAATTTTCCCATATCTACCCTGGTGACCAGGAATGTCAATTGGGCCGAACAACTCAATATTTTCCAACATGCCTAGGGTCCTAGTCAACATCTCCAATCGATTAGATTTCCCTATCAGTAGGCAGACTTATGTCATATGCGATAAGGAGGCTTATATGGGGAAAATCGAAAAATCTTGAATTTTCCCATATCTACCCTGGTGACCAGGAATGTCAATTGGGCCGAACAACTCAATATTTTCCAACATGCCTAGGGTCCTAGTCAACATCTCCAATCGATTAGATTTCCCTATCAGTAGGCAGACTTTTGTCATATGCGATAAGGAGGCTTATATGGGGAAAAATCGAAAAATCTTGAATTTTCCCATATCTACCCTGGTGACCAGGAATGTCAATTGGGCCGAACAACTCAATATTTTCCAACATGCCTAGGGTCCTAGTCAACATCTCCAATCGATTAGATTTCCCTATCAGTAGGCAGACTTTTGTCATATGCGATAAGGAGGCTTATATGGGGAAAAATCGAAAAATCTTGAATTTTCCCATATCTACCCTGGTGACCAGGAATGTCAATTGGGCCGAACAACTCAATATTTTCCAACATGCCTAGGGTCCTAGTTAACATCTCCAATCGATTAGATTTCCCTATCAGTAGGCAGACTTTTGTCATATGCGATAAGGAGGCTTCTATGGGAAAAAATTGAAAAATCTTGAATTTTCCCATATCTACCCTGGTGACCAGGAATGTCAATTGGGCCGAACAACTCAATATTTTCCAACATGCCTAGGGTCCTAGTCAACATCTCCAATCGATAAGATTTCCCTATCAGTAGGCAGACTTTCGTCATATGCGATAAGGAGGCTTCTATGGGGAAAAATTGAAAAATCTTGAATTTTCCCATATCTACCCTGATGACCAGGAATGTCAATTGGGCCGAACAACTCAATATTTTCCAACATGCCTAGGGTCCTAGTCAACATCTCCAATCGATAAGATTTCCCTATGAGTAGGCAGACTTTTGCTATATGCGATAAGGGGGAGGCTTATATGGGGAAAATCGAAAAATCTTGAATTTTCCCATATCTACCCTGGTGACCAGGAATGTCAATTGGGCCGAACAACTCAATATTTTCCAACATGCCTAGGGTCCTAGTTAACATCTCCAATCGATAAGATTTCCCTATCAGTAGGCAGACTTTTGTCATATGCGATAAGGGGGAGGCTTATATGGGGAAAAATCGAAAAATCTTGAATTTTCCCATATCTACCCTGGTGACCAGGAATGTCAATTGGGCCGAACAACTTAATATTTTCCAATATGCCTAGGGTCCTAGTCAACATCTCCAATCGATTAGATTTCCCTATCAGTAGGCAGACTTTCGTCATATGCGATAAGGAGGCTTATATGGGGAAAAATCGAAAAATCTTGAATTTTCCCATATCTACCCTGGTGACCAGGAATGTCAATTGGGCCGAACAACTCAATATTTTCCAACATGCCTAGGGTCCTAGTCAACATCTCCAATCGATTAGATTTCCCTATCAGTAGGCAGACTTTTGTCATATGCGATAAGGAGGCTTATATGGGGAAAAGTCGAAAAATCTTGAATTTTCCCATATCTACCCTGGTGACCAGGAATGTCAATTGGGCCGAACAACTCAATATTTTTCAACATGCCTAGGGTCCTAGTCAACATCTCCAATCGATTAGATTTCCCTATCAGTAGGCAGACTTTTGTTATATGCGATAAGGAGGCTTATATGGGGAAAAATCGAAAAATCTTGAATTTTCCCATATCTACCCTGGTGACCAGGAATGTCAATTGGGCCGAACAACTCAATATTTTCCAACATGCCTAGGGTCCTAGTCAACATCTCCAATCGATTAGATTTCCCTATCAGTAGGCAGACTTTTGTCATATGCGATAAGGAGGCTTATATGGGGAAAAATCGAAAAATCTTGAATTTTCCCATATCTACCCTGGTGACCAGGAATGTCAATTGGGCCGAACAACTCAATATTTTCCAACATGCCTAGGGTCCTAGTCAACATCTCCAATCGATTAGATTTCCCTATCAGTAGGCAGACTTATGTCATATGCGATAAGGAGGCTTATATGGGGAAAATCGAAAAATCTTGAATTTTCCCATATCTACCCTGGTGACCAGGAATGTCAATTGGGCCGAACAACTCAATATTTTCCAACATGCCTAGGGTCCTAGTCAACATCTCCAATCGATTAGATTTCCCTATCAGTAGGCAGACTTTTGTCATATGCGATAAGGAGGCTTATATGGGGAAAAATCGAAAAATCTTGAATTTTCCCATATCTACCCTGGTGACCAGGAATGTCAATTGGGCCGAACAACTCAATATTTTCCAACATGCCTAGGGTCCTAGTCAACATCTCCAATCGATAAGATTTCCCTACCAGTAGGCAGACTTTTGCTATATGCGATAAGGGGGAGGCTTATATGGGGAAAAATCGAAAAAACTTGAATTTTCCCATATCTACCCTGGTGACCAGGAATGTCAATTGGGCCGAACAACTCAATATTTTCCAACATGCCTAGGGTCCTAGTCAACATCTCCAATCGATTAGATTTCCCTATCAGTAGGCAGACTTTTGTCATATGCGATAAGGAGGCTTATATGGGGAAAAATCGAAAAATCTTGAATTTTCCCATATCTACCCTGGTGACCAGGAATGTCAATTGGGCCGAACAACTCAATATTTTCCAACATGCCTAGGGTCCTAGTCAACATCTCCAATCGATTAGATTTCCCTATCAGTAGGCAGACTTTTGTCATATGCGATAAGGAGGCTTATATGGGGAAAAATCGAAAAATCTTGAATTTTCCCATATCTACCCTGGTGACCAGGAATGTCAATTGGGCCGAACAACTCAATATTTTCCAACATGCCTAGGGTCCTAGTCAACATCTCCAATCGATTAGATTTCCCTATCAGTAGGCAGACTTTTGTCATATGCGATAAGGAGGCTTATATGGGGAAAAATCGAAAAATCTTGAATTTTCCCATATCTACCCTGGTGACCAGGAATGTCAATTGGGCCGAACAACTCAATATTTTCCAACATGCCTAGGGTCCTAGTCACCATCTCCAATCGATAAGATTTCCCTACCAGTAGGCAGACTTTTGCTATATGCGATAGGGGGAAGCTTATATGGGGAAAAATCGAAAAAACTTGAATTTTCCCATATCTACCCTGGTGACCAGGAATGTCAATTGGGCCGAACAACTCAATATTTTCCAACATGCCTAGGGTCCTAGTCAACATCTCCAATCGATTAGATTTCCCTATCAGTAGGCAGACTTTTGTCATATGCGATAAGGAGGCTTCTATGGGGAAAATCGAAAAATCTTGAATTTTCCCATATCTACCCTGGTGACCAGGAATGTCAATTGGGCCGAACAACTCAATATTTTGCAACATTTCTAGGATTCTAGTGACATTTCCAATTTATTATATTGATCTATCTTGCCTATTAATTAGTTGTTAAGTTTTATCTCTTATCAATTTTGTTGGTTTAATTCACATTTTTAGTTTCAGTGCTGCCCACCATTAGCGCTGCATTCTATGCTTTCTTCTGTTGAAATATTTCGTTTTTGTTGGCTTAGTTCCGGAGGGTAATATCACGCAGCATATATGAATCCGGATTTAAACCAACAAAACCAGCTACCCAACAAAATGAAATATTTCACGATTTTGTTGGGTACGTTTCTTGTTGGGCGAATTTACACAAGTAGAGACAACTGGGTATAGATTTGCATCCACTTTGGGAACCACTCGCTGATTGGTTGAAATTGAAAACCCCGAGTGCGTTGAAATTTATCATCAGGCTTGCTGGCAGTGTTGCTGAACAACATGTTTCTTTGTTTTGATTTATGTTTTTTTATGATGTTACCTGTTATAATCTAGAATATTTTCAAATGAACATTCAAAATAAAGTACAAAGCGTACAAATAAAGGGTGAAGTAAGAGATCCGACTTGGATAATCACTTATATCAATTACCAAAAGATCTAAAA
>NW_026599170.1:0-14055 GCF_029784165.1 Wyeomyia smithii
TGGATAGCTGCTGCGTGTGTAATGATTAGTTATAGCGTATGTATGGATAGTAATAGCACATGGTTGGATAGCTTATGCGTGTGTATAGATAGTTGTATCGAATGTATGGAAAGGAATAGCGTGTGTATGGATAGCTATAGCTACAGCGTGTGTATGAATAGTTTTAACGCGTGTTTAGATAGTTATAGCATGTGTGTGAATAACTATAGCGGGTGTTTATCGAAGATTATTATTGTCATTGAAAATATTAAAACGGCTTAACGAACACAGTTGTGAATTTGATGTTACAGCAGCGATTTTAACTTCTTCAGCCAGTCTTTATTCATCGAGGAAAAATTACTACCTATGAATGATCAACACTTATTTACTAGAAATTTGATTTAGATCAAAACGGGTTCTTTTGAGTATCATAAGTTATTGGTAAAAAGAGTTGCAAGTTTTCTCAATGAGCGTTCATTAAATTTTCGTTTTTGTTTCTCGGTGCGCGGTTTTGATTTTGTTTCTCGCACACAGAGAAAGAAACAAACTTGTCGCTATCGTGAAAAATAACAAAACAATTAGAAATGCTCAAAATCACAACTGAAGAAGTTAAGATATTTTCCTGTCACTCGCCCAAACCTTGATAACAACTACCGAAAAACGTGTGATTGAGCTCTTGCTATATTGAGTTATTGAACCAAACGTTTTTTTTTTCAAATACATGAAGTTATATGCTGGGCTGGAACTAACCTAGCATGAGTTTTATCGATTAAATGTCAAACAATTTTCAAATTTAAAATTTTCGGTTGAATCGTTCTGGGCTCCAATTTCAGATAGTTTCGTAAAGTTTGCTTTTTGCTTAGATAGGAAAATTTTACAAATTCGCTCAATTAAATGATTGTCTTGGTAGTGCAGCAAACAAAGGGTTGATTCGAATATGTATGAAATGACAGCGATTAAATAAAAGATATCCATTCTTTTAGTATATATTATTATTTATAACGTTTTAACGTCTCAGCATCCAGAAATGCACTGTAAGATAAAATTGCAGCAAATACTAGAGTTGCAATTCTCTCTATTATTTGTTTTAATGGAATATAAGAATACCGTAGTCCAACGTCATGCGGTCGTGTCTTGAATACCACCCTCCTACTTTTTTAGTACAAGAAGTTACATCATAGCTTAAATGTTCGAAATTCGATGCATTACGGTATAATCTGTGTCACATATTCAGCAAGAAGAAGAAAATGAATGTGCAATTCTCAGTTCGATTGTTTTTTTTGCCTTTCTCCTAGAAAGGTATAGCAATCACTTGCAAAACCGAAAGTATAAAAGTGCTCCAAAGGGCCGAATGGCATATATCACTCGATTCAGCTCGACGAGCTGAGCATTTTCTGTATGTGTGTGTGTGTATGTGCAGATTTTTATTCTCACTCACTTTTCTCAGAGATGGCTGGACCGATTTTCATGAAATTAATTGCAAATGAAAGGTCTTTTTGGCCCATAAGACCCTATTAAATTTCATTGTAATCAGATTTTTAGTTTAGAGGTTATGGTTCAAAATGTAAAAATCATGAAACATCAATAAAAACTACACAACCGATTTGAACAAAATTGATTTCAAATGAAGGGCTTTCTGAAATACCCTTAACTTTTGAATTTCATAAAGATTGAACATATGGTTCAAAAGTTATGACAAGAAACGTGTTTTGAAGACTACTTTATCTCACTCATGTTTCTCAGAGATGGCTGAACCGATTTTCATAAAAGCAGTGTCAAATGAAAGGTCTAGTTGCCCCATAAGATCCTATTGATTTGTTTTGCAATCGGATTATTATTTTGCCTGTTATGTTTAAAAATGTGAAATCCAGCTATGAAAAGGAACATATTCCGAAGACTACTTGAACTCACTCACTTTTCTCAGAGATGGCTGACCCGATTTCCACAAATTTAGTGTCAACTAAGAAGTCTAGCTGCCTCGTAACACCCTATTGAATTTTACTGTAATCGGACTGTTACTTCGTCTGTAAAGTACCAAAATGTGAAAATCACGAAGCTTCATTATCTCAGAAACGACACAATTGATTTGATCAATACTATTATCAGATGAGCGGGCTAGTTAAGGGTTAACTGATGAATTATGATTGAACACGTGGTTTCAAAGTTCGGCTGCCCTATACGTTCCCATTACATTTGATTATAATTGAACTTAAGCCACCGTTATGTATTAAATTGTTAATAAAACAAGTCTATTTTTTTAAAGATTACATGACTTATTTGAACATAACTAGTGTCATACGAACGGGTCATCTCTCAAACTTACAAATAACAAACTTCATAACAATTTGATATGTGGCTCAAAAGTTATGGAAAGAAAAGAAATTCAAAGGCTATTTAAAAATATACCTGCTTTGATTGATTTGGATTTGATTTGGTCTCAACATAATTTAAATGTGGTTTTGTACTATTTGAACGTTCCAAATTCATTGATTCCTTGCGATGTGCTTAAAGTCTGCAAATGCACGACGAATCGGCCATAGGATATGATCAAAGTCAAATAACAAATCGTTTGAAATGATTGGTTTTATCGAAATGACAAGGTGGTGTTTAGTTATTTTGGTTGTTTTTCAGAAACTAACAGTGGTCGTCTTTAAATTCAAAATGGTGTCAAGGGTCAATGTTTGGTTTCTATGCATCATCTCGATTACGGAAATTTCCATGTTGAGTATTATTTGGTCATTTTCGACTGTTTCCTGTAAGTTGCCATTTAGCGATTCAATATGGTGCTTGAGGTCAATTGTTAGCTTATTGCATCATTCTGGTTCCAGAGATACTCATATTGGATGGTATTTGGTTATTATAGGCTGTATGACATCTTTTTCACAAACCGGAAGTCGCCATCTTGAATTTCAAAATGGTATTCAAGGTAATTTCTGGCCTCTGAGCGTCATTCTGGTTGAAGAAACACCACAAGTTGCCATCCTACAATTCATAATGCTGTCTGAAGTCTATTTGTTGCTCCAGTGCATCATTACGATTCCGAAAATACCCATATTGGGTGGTATTTGGTCGTTTGCCGCTGTTTTTCCGAAACCGGAAGTCGCCATCTTAGATTTAAAAATGGTATCTGTGGTCGAATTTAGCTCTTGTGTATCTTTCTTTATCCGGATCTTATTATATTGGGTGGAAATCGTCCATTTTTGGCTGTTTTCCAGAAACCGGAAGTTGCCATCTTACAATCCAAAATGTTGCCTGAGGTCGATCATGGAACATATTTGTTACCACTAAAAACATTCACCTGCCAACATACGGCGGTCAAATCGATTTTCCCGGCAATTTACAACGTGGCGGTGGTAATGAACGACGAGACCTGTCTCATCCTGGATGGCAACGACTGGTACTTTGTATTTTACTTCCCCAACGAAAGAAGTAAGCACTAAGGTGAAATTTCTTTCACACACCAAGTTCCCCAAGACGGTGCTGCTGTGGCTGACAATCAGCGAGAAGGGGATGTCAAAGCTGCTCTTTTTCCGCTCCGGACTAGCCGTGAACGGGGGAATTTATAGTACGAAGTACCTGCCGGAAGTTGCGTCATTCACCAAAAAATACCATAAAGCCGAAGACACGGTGTTTTGGCCGAATCTGGAGTTGGCTCACTATTCGAGGCGATCGTTTGAGGAGATGAAACGGCTAAATGTCGATGTGGTACCCAAGTTGGTGATCCCGCCCAACGTCCCCAAGTTGCGTCTTATCGAGGATTTGTGGCAAGCCTGAAGCGTAAAATCTACTCCAACAATTTTGTCGCGAAATTTGAGGAGGAATGGATTAATAAAACGAAAAAGAATTTAAAAACATGCCTACACGCATGTTTTCGTCCGAGATGGCGGACGTTCCGGTTAACTGCCGAATTTCCGCACGAAAGTTTTTTTTCTGCAAGTAAGCTAGCATAATTACCTTCCATACGAAATTTATCAAACCTTATTATCTGTCTTAGTTATTTTTTTACCACCATCCGAAAAAAGTCCATTTTTTTAACGCATACGTAAGCACAAAACGAAATTTTTAGCCCATTGAAACATCTGTGTAAAGTATCAGCCAGATCAAAAATAATTGATTGAAATGCTTGCCCTATGTTGCGTGGAATTGCACAGGTTTTTCAGTTGATTCACTAAGGACATTGCAGTGGCAAAAGTACCGGGCAAATCCGCCTGCATCAACTAGCTTGGAGAATTGGAACCGAGCTGTGACAATTCCTTACTTTGATTCTCTAATAACCTTACAGGAAACATGGTTCAGTGAAGATAGAGCACCTGCCTACGCGTTGTCCTTGCTGCATCCTGCTAACGTAATACGCATGCCGTTGGAAGAGTTTAAATGCAAAACCGGAGCTTTCGTAATTTTTTACGAAGTTGACAATTTTGTCGGAAAGGGTGGAAGTCTGGTATCATCATTGCAACAGCATGAGAGCAGACGGTAAGAGGATAAAAGGAAGATGGTTTTTAGTTAACGACGTTGTTATTGTTATCTTTCCACGGTAGATTAAGTGTAAATTAAATTAGAGTTCAGGTTGGTTTAGTGTTAATGAAAAAATGAAATTTTTCACTTCCAAAATTTTGAAGAACTGACCCCCCCCCCCCCCGAAGTTCTAGCTACGCCCATGTCTGCCAAATATGGTTTCATTTAGTTGATTAGTTCGCGAGATGTGCAGAAATTTGTGCAGAAACATGTGCTTCCATAAATGGGAGGGGCGTCGAACCATTATGGACATATTTATTACCCTTTAAAACATCCACATACCAAATTCGGTTTCATTTGCTTGGTTTGTTCTTGAGTTGTACAGAAATGTATGTTTCATTTGTATTGGACCCCTCCTTTCCAGAAAAGGGAGGGGTCTCAAACTATCATAGGAACCTTCATCGGGACCAAAAACCCCTTCACACAAATTTTCACGGTGATCGGTTCGGTAGTTTTCGAGCCTATATGGTTCAAACAGACAGACAGACCGGACTACATTTTTATATGTATAGATTACAACATCAATATTTTAGAACCTAAAGAGTGAATATACATTTATTGGATTTAAGCGTTCATGTAAATCTATTTTTACAAATAAAAGTTTGAATGAGAAAGGCTGGGTCTGACCGCTAGGTGGATTAATTTAGGTTTTACCTTTGTTATACTAAACAAAGGTTATAAAATCGGTCGAAAAACGCAAAATAGATCCAAGATCGGGAGGGCCGAATCGTATATACCATTCGACTCAGCTCGACGAACTGAGCAATGTCTGTTCGTGTGTATGTGTGTGTGTGTGTGTGTGTGTGTGTGTGTGTGTGTGTGTGTGTGTGTGTGTGTGTGTATGTATGTTGTCTGTATGTATGTGCCGCAAAATACTAACGCACCTTTCTTATAGAACGCAATATCCGATTTTAATGATCTTATACGCAAACGGAAGCTACTGTGCTCCCCCAGAATGCTACCGAGTGGATTTTTGATTAGTGGCTTAGATTTTAAAATATTGATCAAAGAGTATTTTTTATATAAGAAATTTAACTTTTAAGGCAAAATTAATGGCACGGAGAGCCATGTGTTGTTTACCAATTTACTCAGATCGACGAATTAAACAATTCATGTATGTTTGTGTATGTGTGCCTATATGTATGTATGTGTAAATATGTTGTTTATATATGTAGTATATCAAAATCGACCCAAAAAAGAAAAATAACAAAAAAAAACATTCTTTTTATAGAACGCTCTTTCCGATTTTGATGTTCGCATGCTCAAATGAAAGCCCCAGAGTTCTTTGAAAATCATACTGAGTGTGATCTTTTATTTGTTGCTTGAACTGTAGAATTTTGACCAAAGTATATTTTAGACATGGGATATTTTACTTTCTGGATAATTTTTCTCTCACTGCTCTTTCTTTTTCTCTATCTCTCTTTTTTCGTATCGCTATTTATTTTTCAAAGGAAATCAACAATCATGGACAACTCTTCATAATCTTTACACTCTTCGTAGTGCGTCTTAACTGGTGTAAATAAATTACCATTTAGCTTTATTTGAAAGTTTGAACCAGATTTTAGAAGAAACTGTAATGCTTACTTAGCTCCTTTTCTCGCTTTCGAAGCTTCCGTCCTCACTTCTTATAAAATACATACTAAATTGTACGTTGAACCTTGATTTGCGAAGAGTAAGAAACATTTACTGATTTCGGGAGCCAAGCATTGTAGAAAAATCTGATCCCACAGTGTGCAAATGTAAAACAATTAGCGATGCAAATATTTTAAAAAGCTTTACCAAACATATATAGACCTATTTACGTACGAATGTGTTAGTGCCACCCGTTGAGAAAAACACAAATAAATCACTGTTTTGTTTGCAATGCTACGTTCTGAACAGCTGGAAAATTTTTCGGGTGAACACTTATTTTATGTTTCAAATTTGTGACCAGGAATCTAAAGTAGCTGGTGAACGTAATCGGCAAAATTAGGAAAAAGTGTTGGAGCAACTCTACATGGTTATACACGTTTACTAGTGTGCGCAGGTGAAAAGTCACTTATCTCTATGAATGATACAATATGCTCATGTAAGATATATATATATATATATATATATATATATATATATATATATATATATATATATATATATATATATATATATATATATATATATATATATATATATATATATATATATATATATATATATATATATATATATATATATATATATATATATATATATATATTGCTTTCTAATTTAAGACTAAGTGCAAACAGAGTATCCATGTTATTCCACTTCTTGTTATCGCAGCAAGATTTAAAAAGTCTTAATTCCGGATTTTTTCACACAGCCTAGGCCTTCGAAAAGACTAATGTTGTCGCCTACACTCTGAAAATCCAAAATTTTCAAAGATCGTAGAGAACCTTCATTTTCAGATAATGCATTTGAGATAGAATTGATTGAATTAACAACTTTCATCAATAGCTATATTTTTTTCCTGCATGATTCTGAACTATATTTCGAGAGCAGGTTTGTAGAAGTTTGCTTCAATTCGTAAAAAAAACTTGATGCTGATTCATAAATCTAGGTCCTGCGATTTCTGAAAATAAAGCGAATAAGTAGAATCGCATTAAACTAACATGCATGCTTGCTGTTCTGCCAGTACTCGCATAACTGTCCCATACTGATTTTGGACACTTTTGAGTTATTATCGGGAATCAACTTAATTGTTATCATATATCCTGGAAAAAAATTAAAATTGATACTTTTTTATGGGAAAACATGGAAAAAATACCATATTGAAAGTACCCGCATTACAGTCCCACTGCATAGTGATACAAACTGCAAACATATATTTTGCTCCAGATTAGTTTATATCGGATTATTTTAGGTATATAGAAGCATGTCATTTAATTAACGAGAATAATGTTGTTGTTCTATAGTACAATCTACTTTGCCAATGATACTGCCGGTTGCTGGTTGCATTTATATGTGATGGGACAAAATATGCGAGTACTTTTGAAATGTACCCGCATATTTTGTCCCATTTTGTCTTCTTTTCAAGTTATATAACGTAAAAACAATTCCATCCATGGTTTTTTGTTTTCAACGATAAACTTGTGGTGCCATGAAACTGTTATGGTCATTGGTTCTGGATGTAATTGCTGGAAATCCGAAAATTCACGGATAATATTGAATCGCCGTTTTCTCAACATGTTGTTTTTCATTATGGGACAGTTATCCGGGTACCGGCAGTGTTCCAGTGTGAAATCAGCATCATTGTTATCTATTACTGTTTCCCCACGTTTGATTATTTAAAAAAAAAAATAATTGCTTCTAGCCAGCATTTAAAAATTGGTTTGTGATCAAAAACATAAGACTCCCCAGTCCGCACAAATGACATGTTGGTGACCTTTAAGAGAAGATTCTTTTTTGTATGAAGAATATGTTCTGTAAATGGTCAGGAATGCTGAAAAAGCGTCGAAAAGGCCGGGCTTAGAGCCTTATACAAACTTTTGGCAATTGTCACTTAGTGGTTTGTTAAAAATATTCTACATTTAAATATTTTCAACTTGGTGATATTTATAGGAGAAACTAGAAACGTTTCTATTTTACTAAATTGTCACCGCGAGGGGTGTTTTCATCAATACATTCATGAACATTTTCTGTGACAATGTTCCTAAATAAAATAATTTATTCGTGACTAACTCCCCAACATTGCAATTGTTTTTTTTTTATTTCGCCGATTAAATATTAACTGTGTAGATATAAACAATAACATAAAACAAGTTGAAATTGTGATAAATGCCAAGAGCTATTCTCACATGCAATCCCATTTTCGTTGTGAAAGTAAATCGCCTACCCCTTAAAATGTTCATGCGCCCTCAGAAAAATAAGGTTTTAGACAGCATTTGTAAAATTTTAAATATATTAGAAACACGAAAAATTTAATTTGTTGCTCTTTTTGCGCAAATGTCTGTTCATATGTGAGTCTTGCTTTAATCTAGTTAGAAAATATATGAACATTTTTGAGGATAACGTCCAAATCATATTATGGTTTAATTTTATAATATATACTTTTACTGATTTTAGCAATCATCGTCTCCATTTTAGTGAACCAACGAATTTAAAATTTTCGTCACTAATTATTCTTGGTGACTTCCGTGAAAAAACATGCATTCTTTTTCATAACGATTATCCCAGTCCGCACAAATGACATGTTGGTGACCTTTAAGAGAAGATTCATATTCGTATGAAAAATATGTTCTTTAAATGGTCAGGAATGCTGAAAAAGCGTAAAAAAGGCGGGGCTTAGAGCCTTATACAAACTTTTAGTAATTGTCACAAAGTGGTTTGTTAGAAATTTTCTACATTTACATATTTTTAACTTGTTGATATTTATAGGAAAAACTAGAAACATTTCTATTTTTTTTAAATTGTCACCGCGAGACATATTTTTATCAACACATTCATGAATATTTTTCGTGACAAAGTTTTGAAATAAAACATACTATTCTTGACCAACTCACGAACATTGCTGTTTTAGTGTTCTTTTATTTCGTCGATGAAATTTAGAAATGATTGAGTGTGTGTATATAAGTAATAACATAGAACAAGTGAAAAATTCGATAAATGCCAACAGCTATTTACAAATGCAATCCCATTTTCATGGAGAAAGTATATTGCCTACCCCTTAAAATTTTCACGCCCTTAAAAAAAATAGATTTTAGATAGTATTCGTAAAATTTTTAATATTTCAGAAACACGAAAAAATTATTTTGTTGATCTTTCAAGGCAAATGTCTGTTTATGAGTGACTCTTGTTGTAATCTTGCTACGAAATACATGGAAATTTTCAAGGAAAACGTCTAAATCATATTATGGTTTAATTTTATAATGGACTACTTTCGCCGCTTTTAGCAAGTATACCCCCCATTTTAGTGAACCAACAAACTTCAGGTGTTCGTCACCAAATATTCTTGGTGATCATTTTGATTCTTCAATAAAGATCAACTGATACGGGGACTCATTTGAGACAATCCCAATCTAACGTTAGTTTCAGGGAATATGTAACCTTATTTAATTTAACTATTTTTTTTTGTAACTTGCTTAAAAAAGGATAGTTACTAAAATCCCGCGGAACTTTCAGAAAAATCTCATATTCTTAAATGACAACATTTGGCATATGTTTCCTAACAAAAGTCACGGTGACTAACTGGGAAACTATTTCTATAAAAAGTCACTGTGCATTTGTCAGAAAAATTTGAATGTACCTTTTAATTTCTTGGTGACTATTCTAAGACAAATGCCATTTGTACTTCAAATTATCATCGTGACTACATAATGGAAAAAGTACTTTCGTTTTACAAGTGAAATGATTTCGTCTGTGACTTTTCAGAGAAAAATAAATAAATTGTAGTTCAATGATCACGGAAACCAAATAAAAAAAATATTTGTATTTTGATCATAGCTTTAGTGTCTTTTGTAAGAAAATAAACACAAATTTTTCTATAAAAAGTAATGGTTACTCAATTACAAAAACTATTTCCATATTATTTTTAAAACGTTCGGGGGACAATTGTAAAAAAAAAGTCCTATTTTATTTGTGACTCTTGTGTGGATTGGGTCATGTACTCCACCCGGGCAGGAGAGCATAACAAAATCATAACTCATCAATAACATATTAAGCTATGAGAATTTATCGTGTTATTTGAAAGATATTCAGGTATGCATGGTTATGAAAATATCATAAAACTTTGATATCATATCTTGCTATGCCTTTAATAAAATATTTGAGTTGCTTTTAAAATATCTCATTAAAAGTAAGTTTTTAAGTGTAAATTGTTCGTTATTGATTATTTATAATATATTCAGTTTCCAATATCTGGTTGTGAAATTATGATGATATTTTCTCCTGCTCGGTGCTCCTTTTATCAACATTCATATTATTTGCAAAAACCACGTCCAGCTTTAATTCAATGATCGTCTTTGGTTAACTCTCTGAAAACTATCTTTGAAATTCATTTCATTTATTATTGAAATTAGACTTATGTTGGTATACGATTTGTAATTCACTGGCCTAATATGTATAAAGTAATAGTATAACAAAGGTTTCTGCACCACTAGGTGGATTAATTCAGGTTTTTAACTAAATGTCCACTTTTGGAACCACCTTACCAAAAATTAGTGTATTATAATATTATGTTTCATATGCCAAACAAAAAAAAATCCGACACAAAACGTTTGTTCCTATTAAAAGAAATAAATATAGGATCATTTATAATTTAATTGTATTTTTTATCCTTCAAATAAATTTCATGTTTTTAGTTATCACCACCACCCTTACGAAAACTAACGGGTTTATTATTATGGTACATCAAGTATAAAATGTTAAATAGGTAAATAAATATGAGCATTTTTCTTACTCAACCCGTACACATTTCATTTTAATTGTTTTTGGGACCACCATAGTAAAAAATAAAAAAAAAAGTTTGAGATGCTTAATAAACATTACAAGAATTTACATACGGTTGTGAGTATTTTGAAAGTCAATTCTAAAATATCTTTCATTGGGTTCTTGGTTGCCCAGAAAACTGCTAAGTCGCAGGAGGTGGATTTTCAGCCAAATTTTTTTTTTCGAGATAACACCAGATCTCGACGTTTTATGCATTCTAAAGTCATTTGACATCGAGAAAAATGTTTTGATTTTCCCAATTTCAACCCTTGGGAACTTTTCGAGGGTTAAAAAATTACAGTTTTGAGTGCCCTGGACCATGTTCGATTGTGCTGATTTTTTGCACAGGTAATTTTTTTGAGACAATAATCAAATTTTCACGGCCGGTTTTTTGAAATTTAACATGGGAGGTAGCGAACTACCACTCTAATATACACATTCCACTAATACAGTGCCGTTTCGATTTTATCACGGCAAAAAAACACTTTCCGGTGTATCTAGCGAGACTGTGGATTCGAGGAAATGATGAAGGTTAGTATTTCTTGTTAAATAGCATTGAATTGATGTTGTAAACAAAAATATTGATTTTTATCATTTCATCTAGTTCACAGTTTTGTTGAATTCACGGGAAGATGCTTTTTTGACTGTGATAAAATCGAAACAGCCCTGTAATAGCAAAGCCTTGGTGCTACGTTCCGATTCGAAACTTGACCTTATATTTATTTATACACAGACTTCGCAGGCGACTGTTTAGTGAACAGGACAATTGTAGGGCTAGCGCTACGATCCTACTGACACTAACAGTCTCTTCCGAGCCGAATCTCAAACTTACGACGACTGGCTTGTTAGGCCAGCATCCTACCTCAAGACCATTTGGGGCACTGTAATACTAATCCTAAATTCTAAACTAATCTTTAAAAGATAAGAAACAAATATTTGTGTCAAATTCTCATTTTAATTTTTTTAGTTGAAGATTATTTCGTTCTTATTTTCATTGATTTGTCCCAAAAGAGCATTCATGTACAGTTGTACTTCAATATAAGGCAACTTTTTTTTCGTTGCGTTATATCGAAGATTTTTTTTACATTGATGCAAAACTGTTGATGGCTACTCAAAGGTGTGGTAAAACTCATTTGCTATCACCTAGCAGTATACATAAACTTCTCTTACGCATCTTTAAGACAATTTTCGTAGATAAACATAATCAGTCACAAAACATCGAAAAAAAATCAGTGTTACCCCATTTTACGGTACATATTGGTTTAAAAACCTTTTAAAACCCTTTATTCATAGTATATTATACCCCAAAACAATAGCTGTAGTTTGATATTTCGACTTTTAAAAAAGTCACGTTATATCGAGATAAGATTGCAATTGTTTTGTTTGTTTTATAAAAATTTATTAAAGACGAATGAAAAATAATGTTTTTTTTTTCTGCGTTGTTGTTGTTGCGTGCCAGTTCAAGGCAATGTTCGTAATAGTTGAAGAACAGGTTTAAATAGTGATGAAAGTTGATTGAATGATGTGAATAGGGCAACAATTATGATCAAATCTCAGTTAAGATTGCTTCTGATTTTAAACAGATTTTTTTAGGGGATCAAAAATTACGTTGTCCCAACTATTCTTTTTGATAACAATGTGTTGATTTTTTTATAACCAGATCGCTCAAAAATTGCAAAAACTTCAAGCGCTTCTCAGTTTTACTAATACACTTTCCTAATGATGAATACACCGTGAAATGTTTTCCTTTAACAACAATAATAACACTGGTAAACACAAGTTTTGCCTTAGAGCTCAAACTGAAAAAAATAAAGATTATATCTTTTTAATCATTACTGTAGATTTTGGTGTCCCTAGCAGAGAGGTAAATGAGTTTTCCCTTTCCCTTTTGACTTGATAGCAAAAATAGAATATCAGAAACAATAAAGACCACGTGGTTTACTCTTTAACTCCCCTATCCCCCGCGTGACCGTTCGTGATCGTTTGATAAACCCCTCGCCCTTAATGATCATGTGGTCTGGGAACAGCTCCGAATTAATCTTGGAATGTTCATTGATCCGAACGATAGTAATAATACTAATTTCTGGTACTTTTTTTACACATAATAGGGGAACCGCTCAATTATTCATCTCAGCATGTTTCTCATGGTTTTTCTTTTTCAAAGTCAGTCAGAATGTCGGTTGAGTTGCCAGAATACAATTACCTAATATTGACCTGTCATTTTTTTTTTTTTACTGATTTTTATCTTCATTCGCATATAAGAATAACTCTACTCTTCAGTCGTTTTCGAGAGTTTATAGCTGACATGATTTAAATCTGTTTTCAAGTGAAGTTTTTTTAACGCAGTTTTCAAAATTTACGTGGTTTTTTAACACGAATACCGGAACTTACACCCTTTTTATGCAGATTTCGAAATTTACTACATATACCCCACGTGAAAAGTAGCTTTAGTGTAGTTCAGTATCATAACGTAGCATCTTTGCAGATTGCTTCATAAAAATGCTTTATCAGTGGTCCTGGGCTTCCAGAAAATTTGGCAAAATTGGCAGATATTCATTGATTATTTTTCAAAACACATGTAGGTAGGTACCAGGTACAAAATATATCCTATCTGAAAAGAATGTTTTTTTTTAATATTTCGGTAAAAATATACTACAACAGAAAAATACCGAATGCAACGTTGAACTCAGCCCATACATGAATTTCCTGTAAACAAAACAACTAAGGTTCCGAGCGTATCAGGCACCTGTATCCAGCGGATGTGTGTATTTGCATTGCAGCAAGTTTTATAATCGCAACCATTATTTATTTTACAATTGCCAAGACTGGATCTTCGCATATGGCATGCAAAAAGTGTAAATTTGCATGTGATACCATCTGCACACTGTTTTGGAGTTCTGTTTTGTTCCGCCTATTTGCATCCTGTTACACGAGAAAAACGGCTGAAGACGCCATGTGTGCATCAGCCAGTATGGTAGACGAGACTGATATTCAGCGTGAAAGCGCAGTAATGAACAACAGCCGATGGGGGCATTCAATTGTGCTGATGTTATATATAATGTTATATATGCTGATGTTTTATATATAAAAAAAAAAAATATATATATATATATATATATA
>NW_026599170.1:22055-25000 GCF_029784165.1 Wyeomyia smithii
AATATAAATATAATATAAATATAAATATAAATATAAATATAAATATAAATATAAATATAAATATAAATATAAATATAATATAAATATAAATATAAATATAAATATAAATATAAATATAAATATAAATATAAATATAAATATAAATATAAATATAAATATAAATATAAATATAAATATAAATATAAATATAAATATAAATATAAATATAAATATAAATATAAATATAAATATAAATATAAATATAAATATAAATATAAATATAAATATAAATATAAATATAAATATAAATATAAATATAAATATAAATATAAATATAAATATAAATATAAATATAAATATAAATATAAATATAAATATAAATATAAATATAAATATAAATATAAATATAAATATAAATATAAATATAAATATAAATATAAATATAAATATAAATATAAATATAAATATAAATATAAATATAAATATAAATATAAATATAAATATAATATAAATAAATATAAATATAAATATAAATATAAATATAAATATAAATATAAATATAAATATAATATAAATATAAATATAAATATAAATATAAATATAAATATAAATATAAATATAAATATAAATATAATAAATATAAATAAAATATAAATATAAATATAAATATAAATATAAATATAAATATAAATATAAATAATATAATATAAATATAAATATTAATATTAATATTAATATTAATATTAATATTAATATTAATATTAATATTAATATTAATATTAATATTAATATTAATATTAATATTAATATAATATAAATATAAATATAAATAAAATATAAATATAAATATAAATATAAATATAAATATAAATATAAATATAAATATAAATATAAATATAAATATAAATATAAATATAAATATAAATATAAATATAAATATAAATATAAATATAAATATAAATATAAATATAAATATAAATATAAATATAAATATAAATATAAATATAAATATAAATATAAATATAAATATAAATATAAGTATAAATATAAATATAAATATAAATATAAATATAAATATAAATATAAATATAAATATAAATATAAATATAAATATAAATATAAATATAAATATAAATATAAATATAAATATAAATATAAATATTAATATAAATATAAATTTAAATTTAAATATAAATATAAATATTAATATAAATATTAATATTAATACTATTATCATATAATAAAAGTATAAATCAGATGAAAAAAATAAATAAAAAAAAATAAAAAATTAAAAATTAAAAAAAAAAAATTAAAAATTGAAAAAAAAAATTAAAAAAAAATAAAAATTAAAAAAAAAAAAAATGACCAGATACCACCCAATATGGATATTTCCGGAATTGTCATGACGCACTGAAGCCACAAATCGACCTGTCAACCTCAGACAACATTTTGAATTGTAAGATGGCGACTTCCGGTGTCTGGAAAACAGCCGAAAATGACCAAATAACACCTAATATGGGTGTTTATTTTTACCAGAATGACGCGCAGAGGCCAACGATTATCTCCTAATGCCATTTTGAAATCCAAGATGGCGACTTCCGGTTTCCGAAAAACAGCGGCAAATGATCAAATACCACCCAATATAGGTATTTCCGGAATTGTTATGACGCACTGAAGCCACAAATCGGCCTCAGACAACATTTTGAATTGTAAGATGGCGACTTCTGGTGTCTGGAAAACAGCCGAAAATGACCAAATACCACACAATATGAGTGTTTCTAAAACCAGAATGACGCACAGAGGCCAACGATTATCTCCTAATGCCATTTTGAAATCTGAGATGGCGACTTCCGGTTTCCGAAAAACAGCGGCAAATGACCAGATACCACCAAATATGGGTATTTCTGGAATTGTTATGACGCACTGAAGCCACAAATCGGCCTCAGACAACATTTTGAATTGTAAGATTGCAACTTCCGGTGTCTGGAAAACAGCCGAAAATGACCAAATACCACCCAAGATGAGCGTATTTTTAACCAGATTGACGCACGAAGGCGAGAAATTGTTCCCAAATGCCATTTTGAAATCCAAGATGGCGACTTCCGGTTTCCGAAAAACAGCGGCAAATGACCAAATATCACCCATTATGCGTATTTTCGAAATTGTTATGATGCACTGAAGCCACAAATCGACCTATCGACCTCAGACAACATTTTGAATTGTGAGATGGCGACCTCCGGTGTCTGGAAAACAGCCGAAAATGACCAAATACCACCCAATATGAGTGTTTCTTTTACCATAATGACGCTCAGAGGCCGAAAACTGTCCCCTAATGCCATTTTTAAATTCAAGATGGCGACTTCCGGTTTCCGAAAAACAGCAGCAAATGATCAAATGCCACCCAATATGGATATTTCCGGAATTGTTATGACGCACTGAAGCCACAAATCGCCCTATCAACCTCAGACAACATTTTGAATTGTAAGATGGCGACTTCCGGTGTCTGGAAAACAGCGGAAAATGACCAAATACCACCCAATATGAGTGTTTCTTCAACCAGATTGATGCTCAGAGGCCAAAAATTGTCCCCTTATGCCATTTCAGTTTGAAATTCAAGATGGCGTCTTCCGGTTTCTGAAAAACAGCGGCAAATGACCAAATACCACTGAAGCCACAAATCGACCTCAGACAACATTTTGAATTATAGGATGGTGACTTCCGATGTTTGGAAAACAGCCAAAAATGACAAAATACCACCAAATATGAGTGCTTCTTTAACCAGAATGACGCTCAGGGGTCAGAAATTGTCTCCAAATGCCATTTTGAAATCCAAGATGGCGACTTACGGTTTCTGGAAAATAGCCTGAAGTGACCAAATACCACCCAAAATGTGTATCACCGGATCCAGAATGATGCAAGGAGCTAAAAATTGTCCTCAGACACCAAAAAATGGCAACTTCTGGGAA
>NW_026599171.1:0-24811 GCF_029784165.1 Wyeomyia smithii
TTTTGATCTTTCAAAATTAAGTTAAGACAGGACGCATTCAAGAGATTTTTTAGCGGAATGTCAGTAATAATTCACAATCAACATGAATAGAAAACATCAAACTTAAAATCTCTCAACCATTTAAACACTGCTTAACAAATTTTCTTATATCGTACACCCCGCGACTGTTGAAATCATTTTAACTTGTTAGGGGGGGGGGGTTGTTTCCACCGGGTATCAACGTACGAAATGAATCTTCCTAAAATCATGTTCTCAAATACCGAAGTTCAAAAAGAGCTCGAAGAAGTTTCCTGAGACATTGTGCTTCTTCACTGGCCTTCCCCGTTGCTTGTCTCTTTAACCAATCGCTCGCAGAAAGGACTTTCCCAGCGATTTGGAAATCTGCCAGAATCATACCGATACTCAAATCAGGCAGTACCCACCGTGTTGAAAATTACCGTGGAATATCGATTTTATGTACGCTTGGAAAGGTTTCCGAGTCTATGGTCCAAGCGATAGTTAACAAAGCTGCACGTCCATTAATATCGGAGTACCAACATGGTTTTGTACAACGTAGGTCAACGACGACAAATTTAATGTGTTACACAAACCTCCTGTTCAAGGAAATCGAGAATAAACACCAGGTTGACTCAATCTACTGCTCCAAAGCATTTGATGTAGTGCCGCACATTTACGCCATTGAAAAATTGAAGTATATGGGATTTCCAGAACACATTACCGACTGGCTGCAGTCATCTTACTAACCGCAAAGCATCGGCAAGTGTCAGCTCGGTTTGAAAGAATTTGTCAAGAATTTGTCATCACATCTGGTGTACCACAGGGAAGTGTACTAGGCCCGCTCATTTTCATTCTGTTTGTGAATGACGTGTGCTCCCGACTGAAATCTGCCAAACAAATGCTTGCCGATGACCTCAAATTGTACAGAATTAATACTTCCCCTGTGGACTGTCTCGCGCTCCAAGACGATGTAAACGAAATTTTATCGTGGTGCAATGAGAATGGCATAAGAATCAATGCCACAAAATGCAGAGTGATTTCATTCACCCGTCGGCAGAACGCAATACATCACCCGTATTGTATCGGTGACAACGCGCTCGAACGTGTCGATACTATTTGAGATTTGGGAGTAACTATCGACTCTAAACTGCGCTTCAACGAGCATATTTCAATCACAGTAGCCAAGGCTTATGTGGTGCTTGGCTTTATTCGAACATTCATTTTACGGATGTGTATACACTGAAAAAGCTATTCTGCTCCTAAGTCCGTAGCATCCTTGAATACGCTGTTCCCATCTGGGCACCGTACCAGCTTGTGCATACTTTAAAGCTAGAGCGGACACAGAAGCTATTTATTCGGTATGCCCTACGACAACTACCATGGAATGATCCCGTCGACCTGCCTGACTACCCTTCCCGTTGCATGCTCATCAGCATGGAAACATTAACAGCTCGTCGTCTCAAACTGCAACGAATCTTCGTGTTCGACATCATAGAAAGAAATATCGTCTGTCCTGAACTATTACAACAAATCAACTTCAACGTGCTCCAGCGTGCTCTTCGTAGTTTTCCTGTCATTAATGTTCCGTTTTACAGAACAAATTACGGACGTAATAGCCCTTACGACTCCCGGCTTAGGGCATTCAATGACGTCAGTAGTGTCCATGAGTTTGGAATGTCTCAAACTACTTTCAACACTAGAATAAGAGGTAATTTAAAATCATAGTCTGTACGATTTTATATCGAAGACCATAAGACAAATATAATAAATATACTGAATAGTTGAATTACCTAGTTAAATATTTTCGTTGAAGTTGGAAACTAATCTCTCAACTAACGACAATATTTTTTGCCTTTCTCCTAGAAAGGTATAGCAATCACTCGCAAAACCGAAGATATGAGTACTCTAAAGGGCCGAATGGCATATATCACTCGACTCGGTTCGACGAGCTGAGCATTTTCTGTATGTGTGTGAGTGTGTATGTGCAGATTTTCATTCTCTCACATTTCTCAGAGATGGCTGGACCAATTTTTATGGAATTGATGGCAAATGAAAGGTCTAGTTGTCCCATAAGACCCTAACAAATTTCATTATAATCGGATTTTTAGTTTAGAGGTTATGTATCAAAATGTAAAAATCACGAAACATCATTATCTCAGAAACTACACAACCGATTTAAACAAAATTGGTTTCAAATGAACGGGCTACCTTAAAAACCCTTAACTTTTAAACTTTATATAGATTGAACATGTTTTTCAAAAGTTATGGAAGTTATGGACTTTAACAATGAGAAGAACTTCGAAGCACCGATTAATATGTCGATTTTTTCAGGTACATGGAAGGTAGTATCTGCCAATTGGTCGGCGTGCGACCATACCGAACCAAGCGCCATTTTTTTCAAAATTGAGTTTTTAACACCAATGGTTGTGAAAATTAATGATCTATCTTTCATGAAAAAATGAAATCATTTGAACAGTTCATGATGATATTATAATGAAAATTTGCTGCAGTAGCTTGCAGAAAGCAAACGGGGTGGCAAAACTTTGAACCCCGAATACTCTAAATCAGGGCTCCTGATTCCTGCATTGAATCTTCATTCGCTTCGTGAACCGTTCGCTGTGGACTAATGTCAATGTAACACGAACGCATACTTCATCGGGCGCGTACATGTGTTCGGATGAACTGAAACGATCGATTCGTGTCTTTCCCTTTTCCTGCTGTTTCTCATTATTTGCCGATTGGATACGGTTTAAAATCACATCGATGCAACTCAGTAAATATTTGTATCGGTTCACCGTGGCATTGATAGATTCATCATGGCAAATAAAATCGGGACTAAGACAAAATAGCATTCGCATCGAATCGTTCACTGAAGCTTACCAGAATTTCTGAGCTTGTTCGTACATTTGCTGGTGCTATGAGACAATACGCCGTATGAGTTAGGCCGAAAATATACTGGCGCGTCTTGCACTGCGGAGACGGTTCGCCTTGCCGTGGGTTAGCTGTACATTAACCTGCGGCAGGGCTTTACTTAAGGCTGTACATTAGCCTGCGGCGCTAGTATGTTCACGGCCTTAAAGCGTTGGCTTTATTCGCCGCTGCAAATACTACGAGACAAGCAGGACAAACTTTTTTGTTCATACGGCCGGGATCAAAAAAGCTTTTATTTTTGTATCTATGTCGTGAAGATTCAATAAAACAGCGAGCATAGTTTCTTAAGAAAACAATTAATGTTGGAAATCATACAAAATTTAGTTGAATTTATTCTGATTGACGACGGGGAACATATTGTTCATATATTTCTCGGTTTTTGAAGATGCATGGCAGCGCCGTGTTAGTTGTAAATTGATACAACTAATCATTTACTTAATTTGCGAGGTCTGTCTCATTTATCTAGAATTTTTAAAAATATTCCAATCCGAATAACCAAATTTTTGAAATAACCGAACAGTGAGTGTGCTTACTAATAATTCTTGTACTCGGTAAATATGGTTACATAAATATTTAAAAATTATTTTTTTAAATAATATTATAAATATTTAAAAATTATTTTTTAATCGATGTTTGCAATATACGGTAAATAATTAAATTGTAGCTTTAACCCTCTAGTGCCCAAATTAATTTTCAGACGGACTTCGAAAAAATCACTTTGAAACTTTATAAACATTTTTTAAGTATTGATTGAAACTTTTTAGAGGTTCAACTGAAGACCGTCTAAAGGCGGCAATGGGTACTAGAGGGTTAATTTATTTATCTTGGAGATGAAAAAACGAATTTGCAACCAACAGATTTTATTTAAAAGGTATAGCGCTTTCTTCAAAGTGTTCTCATTGCTCGGAGGTGGTTTTTCTTAGTTTTATTTTCGGGGTGAAAGATGCGATACAGCGTAATAATCTTTTGCATACGCTTAAAGATAGGTTTGGGCATAGGAAAATGAATGTTGATTAAGAAAAACGCAAAATGGCATATTTTAACAATCTTGTGTGCTGGGTTGGCGTGCATAAATAAACTAAGGTTGCTTCATAGGCGTTTTTTCAACGCGGGTTTTTTACGCGAATTCCGGAGTTTACGCGGTTTTTTTTTACGCGACACGTATCCCTCGCGTAAAAAGCGACTTTAGTGTATACAACAATTACTTAAGTTATTTTTACAAATTTACATTTGTTGCAAACCCGATCAGAAAGAAAAAACAAAAATGTAACAGAAGTTGTTAGTTTGTTACGGGAAAAACCTTCCAGGCTGTGTTTTCAATTTGGTCCCGTGAGGTGTTAAAATAACAGAAATTATAAAAGAAATGATTCTACTAGTATCAAACACATATTAAAATTTGTTACTAACATATTAGCTTTCTAACAAAATAAGATAGTATATAATACAATATAATAACAAACATTGTTAGAAACAACAGGTTTTGATAAAAACGAAAAGTTAGTTAGACTTGTTTCAGAACTACTTCATTAGTCAAAATTATATGGAAAATACAAAATTGTATCAAAATATGTTGTTTGTATCTCACGTTGATAAATTTTGTAATGTTTTAGTTGTGCTCTTCTGACCGGGAAGACAATTAATTTTAGCACAGTTGAGAAAAAAATATTTCAACGTTCAATACTTCTATTGCTTCATAGTAGCAATAGCATAGTAGACAGACAGATTTTCAAAATGATTATGAATTGCATGATTACGAAATTGTGAATATGTCCGCCATTTTGTATGTTTCTTTCGTCGATATTTTTTTCTTAACTCTTGAGTTACGTTTAAATAAATACAAATGATTGTTTCTTTGTGTCGCTTGAAAACATCTCAAAAAAAAAATCAAAAGAAGAAACCCTTTCTCAAAAGTAAAAATCTTTTCTATTTATTTAAACGGAACAATTTGATACCCTCTACCTGTATCTTCTTGGAGACTGTTTCCGCGTCCTGGCCTAACAAGAGCCAACTAGATAAGCTACGGATCAAAGCAAATGACTAAGGCCGTGAACATACTACTTATTCAATCAGAAGCAACCCGCCGGACATAGTCATATATATATATTTATATATGCCGTGGGCTTGCATTTTTACGTAAGCGCCAAATTTTCAAATTTCATTTATTTACATATTACTATAATATAGAAAATCACCTTCAAGATGCTTGTTGCCGTTTCTAAAAATTTTGATAAATAACTGAGAAATATCGAAAATAAGAAGTGACGTTAGCGCCACTTTACATAGAAGTGACGTTGAGGTACGAATAAGATAGTGTATCATGCTTGTGGAGTGCATAATTTTAGTTATATCCTTGCAGAGTGCGTCTTGAACTGTCCTACAGATCAGACGTTTTTTCGGTTGCTTGTGGACTGGTCTTTGACTGCCTATAGCTTCAAAGTTTGTGTTTTGTCAGTGTGTCTTTTAAAGACTACCTGAAAGTTATTTCCCATCAGTCTTTCTCAAGACTACCTACTTTTGAATTTAACATTTGTTTTAACTTTTTTCGTATCACCTGAGAGAGGCATCTCTTTCTGACACTTCGAGTGTCTGTAGTGACAATCCTTTTGATATTTTGCTTGAGCATGAAGCTGGTGAAATGGAAGTTACCAATAATGAAACTATACAAAATATAAAATCTTTAAAAAAGGAGAAAGTTCCACCTATTGTGGTAACTATTTCTTCTGAATTTAATATATTCAAAAAGGAACTTTCAACGTTTGTTTCTGACGTTAAAGTTACCTATCAAATTGGCCGTAGAGGTGAATGTCGCTTATTAGCCGACTCAGTAAAGGGTCGTGATCGTCTTGTTCAGTATTTAACTGACAAGATGTACAAATTTTTTACATATGACACCAAGAACGCCAAGCCGTTCAAGGTTGTCTTGAAAGGTCTCACCAACGATCAAACCGTTGATGAGATCAAACTTACTTTAACAGAATTACTTGGCATAGCCCCTACCCAAGTAATTCTAATGAAACAAAAATCACGAGGCGAAAACAGTCAGAGAACTGGAATTTCCCTTGTTAATTATTTAATTCATTTTAACCGCAATGAGGTTAACAAATTAAATTTTTTTGAAAAAGCACATGCTTTGTATAATGTGCGTGTAAAGTGGGAAATTTATAGGAAGTATGGCGGAGGTGAAAAGCATATCACCCAATGCCGTACTTGCCAACGTTATGGCCATGGTTCCAAATTCTGTAACATGGACCAAAAATGTCTTAATTGTGGAGACTCTTCTCACAAAAAGGACACATGTCCTGTGAAAGAGAGTAAAAATTTTCGCTGTGCGAATTGTAACGGCAACCATATGTCAAATTTTTATCAATGCCCAGTCCGTTTAGCAATTGTTAAGGCAAGGCAAGGTAAACAAAATTCAATTTCTCAATTAAAACCAACTTCAAAACAAAATTCTCCAAGCGTACCAGTGATGCATAGTTTACCTACTCCTTTGCATACCCGTTTAACTTATGCACAGGTTACAGGTAGTTCGAACATTATACCGCCTAGTGTTGGTAGTTCGAAAATGACCGTTAATATGGGTAAGCAAAACACTCTGGAAAATAATTGTACACCTAATACTCCAGCTAATATTGCTGCCGAAAATACTTTTTCTAATGTCAACTGCCTAAGGCCTTTTACGGCAGGTAAACTTTCTTTTTTGCAACAGGCAATGTTCGATCTTATGAACGCCATGTTGCAGGCAAAATCAATGTTTGAAGCCAATTGCAAACTTTTAATTTTCCAATTTTCCTAATCAAAATTTTAAAAAATTATCTTACTGATCGAACTCTGCAGGTTGTCTATCAGAATTCAAAATCTGATAGATTTCCTGTCAGAGCAGGTGTACCTCAAGGTTCAGTCTTGGGTCCAGTCCTGTACAACATATTCACTTCAGATCTTCCTGATTTGCCTCCAGGATGCACAAAGTCATTGTTCTGCGATGACACAAGCATTTCCGTAAAAGGAAAAAGTCTTCGTGTCATATGCAGTCGATTGCAGAAAAGTTTAGATATTTTTTCTTCCTACTTGCAAAAGTGGAAAATCTCTCCCAATGCTTCTAAAACTCAAATGATAATTTTTCCGCATAAGCCTAGGGCTTCTTTCCTCAAGCCGAACAATAATCACGTTGTCAAGATGAATGGGGTTATTTTAAGTTGGTCCGACAAGGTTAAGTACTTGGGACTTATTTATGATAAAAAACTTATTTTCAAAGAGCACATTGAGAGTATACAAGCCAAGTGCATCAAATATACGAGATGTTTATATCCTCTCATTAACAGGAATTCTAAACTTTGTTTAAAGAACAAACTTTTGATTTACAAACAAATTTTTAGACCAGCAATGCTTTATGCTGTACCGATCTGGTCAAGTTGCTGTTCAACAAGGAAGAAAACGCTCCAAAGGATTCAGAATAAAATTCTGAAAATGATTTTGAAGCGTCCTCCTTGGTTTGGTACACTCGAATTACATAGACTTACTGGTGTTGAACTATTAGAAGCTATGTCAAATAAAATTATTAACAATTTTCGACAAAAATCGTTGCAATCCTCAATTGCTACGATAAGCTCTCTTTATAGCCAATAAGTTAGCAGTTAAGTTAGTTGTAAGTTTACTTCCCCTTTTCTGACAAGTAGGTTTAAATCCCTACGAATGATAAGTCCTAATTGCGAAAGCAAACAAATCCTAACAATTAAAATTACATATTTCTAACAGTGTTGAGAAGTCACCATTTGTGATTGGACACACATACTCATTATTTACTAATATTTATCATAAATACTTAAGCTACTAACAAATCTCCCCTTAAAAAAAAAAAAAATGTTTGAAGCCATTCAAATAGGCACAAATTTTACTATTAAAATTGTTTCTAATTTAAAATTTAGCAATGATTTTAAATAAAACAATTAAAATATTCAATTGGAATGCTCGCTCATTGAAGGCCAATGTGAATGAGCTTTTTAATTTTTTAACAGTAAATAATGTGCATATTGCAATTATTACTGAAACATTTTTGAAACCTAACATAAAATTAAAATATGATCCCAATTACGTGGTTCATAGATATGATAGGATTCAGGGCTCCGGCGGTGGAGTTGCAATTGTTATTCATCGCCGAATCAAACATCGTGCTCTTCCCCATCTTGAGACGAAAGTTATTGGAACTTTGGGAATTGAAGTTCAAACTGAACTTGGGATTTTATTTATTGCCGCAGCATATTTACCATTTCAATGCACACGCGAGCACAAAAATTATTTTAAAGGTGATTTACAAACATCGATCATGGAATAATTCTCAAAGTAATTCCAATGGTAAAATTTTATTCAATGATTGTTCTTCAGGATACTATTCTATTTTGTCTCCGAATAGTCCTACATGCTTTTCTTCTGTACGAAACCCTTCAACAGTTAATATGGTGCTAACAGATCTAAGTCATGTATTGACTTTGATTCTGACCATCTTCCAATAACTTTTTCTTTATCACATGAATCAGTTTTAAACCCTATGAGCTCTGTTTTTAATTATAACAAGGCTAATTGGGAAAGATACAAAACTCATATTGAGAGAAATTTCAATAATGAGCTTGATTTGCAAAACGAAGTGAATATTGATTCCGCTTTGGAAGCATTAAAATGTGCAATTGTTGATGCCTGGAATTATTCTGTTCCAAAGGCTCAAGTGAAATTTGATTCACCAATAATTGACGAAAATCTTCAACTTCTAATTCGTTTGAAAAATGTCCGCAGACGTCAAAATAAACGTTCTCGTGACCCTGTCTTTAAAACTATTTATAAAGATTTACAGAAAGAGATTAAACATAGATTTATTCTTCTGAGAAATCAAAATTTTGAGACTAAAGTTGAAAAATTGAAACCATATTCAAAACCCTTTTGGAAGCTGTCGAAGATTCTTAAGAAACCTTCAAAGCCTATTCCAGTTTTAAAAGATGGTGAACGTTTTCTTGTATCCAATGAACAAAAGACTCAAAGACTTGCTCAGCAGTTTGGGAGTGTTCATTACTCAAATTTGAATTTTATGAGTCCAATTGAAAATGAAGTCACACGTCAATTTGATTTAATTTCTACCCAGAATTTTTTACCTGCAGAAATAATTGAAACTAACTTGATTGAGATTAAATCAATTATTAAAAATTTCAAATATATGAAAGCACCTGGTGACGATGGAATCTTTAATATACTAATCAAACATCTCCCTGAGAGCACAATGGAATTTTTAATGAAAATTTTCAATTGCTGCTTCAAAATTGCATATTTTCCCAAATTATGGAAAAATGCAAAAATAACTCCCATTTTAAAACCGGATAAGAACCCAGCTGAAGTTTCAAGTTATCGACCAATCAGTTTGCTCTCTTCAATAAGTAAACTCTTTGAGAGAATTATTCTTAACAGAATGATGTCACACATCAACGAAAATTCAATTTTCGCAAATGAACAGTTTGGATTTCGCCATGGGCATTCCACAACTCATCAATTGCTTAGAGTTACTTATATGATACGAGCTAACAAATCTGAAGGTTATTCCACTGGGGCTGCTCTTTTAGACATAGAAAAAGCATTCGACAGTGTTTGGCATAAAGGTTTGATTGCGAAATTGCAAACTTTTAATTTTCCAATTTTCCTCATCAAAATTTTAAAAAATTATCTTACTGATCGAACTCTGCAGGTTGTCTATCAGAATTCAAAATCTGATAGATTTCCTGTCAGAGCAGGTGTACCTCAAGGTTCAGTCTTGGGTCCAGTCCTGTACAACATATTCACTTCAGATCTGCCTGATTTGCCTCCAGGATGCACAAAGTCATTGTTCTGCGATGACACAAGCATTTCCGCAAAAGGAAAAAGTCTTCGTGTCATATGCAGTCGATTGCAGAAAAGTTTAGGTATTTTTTCTTCCTACTTGCAAAAGTGGAAAATCTCTCCCAATGCTTCTAAAACTCAAATGATAATTTTTCCGCATAAGCCTAGGGCTTCTTTCCTCAAGCCGAACAATAATCACGTTGTCAAGATGAATGGGGTTATTTTAAGTTGGTCTGACAAGGTTAAGTACTTGGGACTAATTTATGATAAAAAACTTATTTTCAAAGAGCATATTGAGAGTATACAAGCCAAGTGCATCAAATATACGAGTTGTTGATATCCTCTCATTAACAGGAATTCTAAACTTTGTTTAAAGAACAAACTTTTGATTTACAAACAAATTTTTAGACCAGCAATGCTTTATGCTGTACTGATCTGGTCAAGTTGCTGTTCAACAAGGAAGAAAACGCTCCAAAGGATTCAGAATAAAATTCTGAAAATGATTTTGAAGCGTCCTCCTTGGTTTGGTACACTCGAATTACATAGACTCACTGGTGTTGAACCATTAGAAGCTATGTCAAATAAAATAATTAACAATTTTCGACAAAAATCGTTGCAATCCTCAATTGCTACGATAAGCTCTCTTTATAGCCAATAAGTTAGGAATTAAGTTAGTTGTAAGTTTACTTCCCCTTTTCTGACAAGTAGGTTTAAATCCCTACGAATGATAAGTCCTGATTACGAAAGCAAACAAATCCTAACAATTAAAATTACAAATTTCTAACAGTGTTGAGAAGTCACCATTTGTGATTGGACATACATACTCATTATTTACTAATATTTATCATAAATACTTAAGCTACTAACAAATCCCCCCTTAAAAAAAAAGTTATATCCTTGCTGCTGGCTACCGACCAGTACGCATGGCAAACTAGACTATTCAGGCGTATCAACGTCACTTTTAGTGCAAAACTTTGAAATGGTTTTGCTGTTTTGCAAGAGAAGTGACGTTGGCATTAAAACTCAATGCGTTTACATAAATAAACGTGTTAAAGCAATGGGGTATGTTTTTCATCATATTTACTCAGATTCTATCAGATTAGTTTGCGCAATAAAGCGCTTCTGTTAATTTGCAAACGATTTAGATCTGTAGCGATTTTGTGCTTTTGGCGCTTACGTCAAAATCCTAGCCCACGGCAGTATAAGCTTCTTCCTCGGCAATTTTCATTTTTCGTTTGGATTTGCCCCGAAGCATCATTGCGATTGGTAATACCATTCACGGTGAATATTCATCGGCATTGATCTGAGTCACAAAGGCTTCTGAAACGATGTATTCCCATCCGATCGCTCAATATCGCTTCGGATGACTTGAGTAAATCGTAGCCAATACGAATCAAACACGAAGGTAATCATATTACGTTTTAATAACTATTCATCGCCCAAAAGCCACTCATAACAGTTCAGTTCACTATAGGCGTTGTTTCCATTGCTGAGTGAATACACTGTTGCCATGTGTTGTTGTGCTTCGGCAATAATGAATGAATACGAATGCAACGAAGTGATATTCAGCAGCCCTGCTCTAAATAATGATTTTGGCGCTTGGTTCGATCTGGTCGCACGCCGACCAATTGCACTCCGGCAGAAATTGGCCACGACGAAATATCAACCTTTTTGGCAGGGATGATACTGGTCACTTTCGGTACTATAAGGCATTCCAAGTCGGTGGAGAAATTGGAACACCTGGACTGGATATTCACGTTCAGCTTCTCCCTTGCATAAATCCTGGCACCTCCTATTCCGGTAATGGGCACGTTCACTGGTTCACGAGAAATCGTCAAACGGTTGGCGAGAGCTTCGGACACAAAGGAAACTTGGGAACCACTGTCCAACATTGCCCGACAAGCAATTAGTTGACCGTTGGTATTCTCAAGACTCACAACAGCATCACGGTCTTTGCACCTTTCGAATGATTGCAGGTACACGAGGAATTGGCGCGTGTTGACGATTGAACCTTGGGAACTGCATTGGTTTCAGCGACGACGTTGGTCGATTTTTTATCTGGAGGGACTTCAGTCTCAGAGGGTTTTGCGAATGACATACCGTGAATTAGGGTGTGGTGACGTTTTTGGCATTGCGAACAAGTACGCTTGGATGAGCAGTCCTTGGCACAATGACCTGGACGGAGACAGTTGAAACCAATTCTTAATTGTTTCACTTTTTGTTATGCGTTCGGGCACAGGCATTTTGGCAAAAACGGGATACTCGAAATGGCGATGGGCTTCGCCACAGATCTTGCATTGAATGTCGCAATTAGCGGACGTGGCAGTGTGAGCCTTCTGACTTGCAAGTTTGGTTGGTTTGTGTTGAGGTTCTTTCGTCGGGCCAGGGTGGCGTGAGTTGTTGAAACGCTCCAAAATTTGGCACTCACCCTTTAAAAACTTTATTGTTTCCTCATACTGTGGTACCTCATCATGGGCTTGGTTCCGTTCCCACAGCTGCAGGGTGTGGTTATCCAATCGGGATGTTAGTAGCTTTGTAATGATGACATTAGACAGTTTATCCACTGCCAGGCCCTGGTACTGCAACGCTGCGACATTCCGCTCACATGTCTTCGTCAACTCCAACAGATCCTTGAAGTTACCTTTGGTCATCGGTTTCAGTTGGATCAATCCATCGACATGGGTATCGACGATCACTCGTTTGTTTTCGAATTGCTCTCGTAGTTGGTTCCAGACATGGACGAAATTGTCATCTTGTATGATCTTCGCATTAATGAGGCAAGCTGCATCACCCATCAGTGCTTTGTCGAGGTAATGCAGCTTAACGGTGTCAGAATCACCACTTTTTACGATCAAGTCGTCAAACATGGCCTTAAATTTTGGCCAATTTTCAACGTGGCCATCGAAGGAAGGTATCGGTGCTCTCAAAGGATGGTTCTGCACGACCACAGGTGTTGTTCCACTGGGTCCAGCGACCGCAGAAGGAACCTTGTAGAATTGCTCCGACAGGCGCTCGAGCCGGTCTAGCGTTTCCGTGTGAAGAATATCAAACTCATTCAGCTTTTCGTCTTGCTCTTCTATTTTGGCCGATGGAATGTTGGCAATCACTTCACGGTGGGCTTCGGTGTACTCCGTGTAATGCATCTCCAGCTTCTTGGCGTACACTTTCAGTAACGTAGCACTTATTAGCGACGGATCATCTTCCGCTCTCTCGAGGTTATTGTTTATTTTTGTTACTCTGCCCTTAATCTGCCCACGCTGATGGATAAGCATTTGCAGCGCCTCGGCATCAGCCGCGTTGTTTTTCTTGGGCGTGTGGATCACCATCGTGACGATTTTACACTAATTATCACTTTTTCACTTCAATGTCTTTAGTTCTTATTATCTTGTATTCGGTTTGCTCAAATTCACTAATATTTTTCACTTTTCATTGCTTGTTTTCTCCCGACATCCTCCGAAAACTGCTTCCGGAATCGCACAAAGTGGCTCCAGTCCGGCTCGAAGGACCAATGTCAGAGCGGTACCATGCTCTGGAAGGTGAGACTCGGGGGGCTTGCTAACTTTCTTGCGGCATGACACAACATGTCCTGACACGTCAGGAAAGGGAACGGGTGCCGCTCAAGCCAAGCCGTCAGGAAAATAAGTGTTCTGTTCGGGCACTTGCGGATTTAAATTCCCTTATCCTAAAAAGGACGATTTTGGCCCGCAAGTCCGTCCACAGCAAACACTTTCTCGTCAGTGGACTGTACTCAACAGCTACTTCCAGGCGTTTTCAGAGGATGTTGAAAAAAAAAAAACACTAGCCTTATATTCAACTTTCCATTTAATAGCTTTTTCTCTTGATAATAACTGACTGAAGAATGAAATAAAATTGAACAGACGTGCATTGATTGATTGATTGATTGATTTCTTTTGAAGGGACTTTAACCCCAAAACTGACGTTCAACTGCGTGCACCGCTTTTATAGCGTCGCGCAAACGCTACTTCTTCCTTTTCTGCTCTCGCTGCTCGTTTCATTTCGCGATAGTTATTTTCTTGATGGTTCGATTCTCGATGGTTCGAGATGCAAGGCGGAGTTTGCGATGCTTGCTGGCTGCTGCTGATGTTGTTATTTTTCGCGTTCGGGCGCGAACATGCACCTTGTATTTTAGTAGTTCATTAAATCTCAAAGGAACCGTGTTTAAGTCGGAGCAATCAAAACGGTCGAGCCCATATGCCAAAAAAATAAATTATTCGATCTGTTAATGAGTCCGCCTGATTCGCGTCACAGAATAGATATGCAACTTCGAACATAACTCTGCTGCAAATCCTAGTCCACGCTTTCGCATTCGTTTTCGCTGTTATATCCTACATTGATTTTACAGTTCGAATAGTTTGAACATGCAACAAAAATCTTTTATTTTTTTTGCTCCAATGACCAGACAAAACGGTTATCTTGATCTATCAAAATTAAGTTAAGACAGGACGCATTCAAGAGATTTTTTAGCGGAATGTCAGTAATAATTCACAATCAACATGAATAGAAAACATCAAACTTAAAATCTCTCAACCATTTAAACACTGCTTAACAAATTTCCTTATATCGTACACCCCGCGACTGTTGATATCATTTTAACTAGTTAGGGCGGTGGGGGGGGGGAGGGTTTGTTTCCACCGTGTATCAACGTACGAAATGAATCTTCCTCAAATCAGGTTCTCAAATTCCGAAGTTCAAAAAGAGCTCGAAGCAGTTTCCTGAGACATTGTGCTTCTTCACTGGCCTTTCCCGTTGCTTGTCTCTTTAACCAATCGCTCGCAGAAAGGACTTTCCCAGCGATTTGGAAATCTGCCAGAATCATACCGATACTCAAATCAGGCAGTACCCACCGTGTTGAAAATTACCGTGGAATATCGATTTTATGTGCGCTCGGAAAGGTTTCCGAATCTATGGTCCAAGCGATAGTTAACAAAGCTGCACGTCCATTGATATCGGAGTACCAACATGGTTTTGTACAACGTAGGTCAACGACGACAAATTTAATGTGTTACACAAACCTCCTGTTCAAGGAAATCGAGAATAAACACCAGGTTGACTCAATCTACTTCTCCAAAGCATTTGATGTAGTGCCGCACATTTACGCCATTGAAAAATTGAAGTATATGGGATTTCCAGAACACATTACCGACTGGCTGCAGTCATCTTACTAACCGCAAAGCATCGGCAAGTGTCAGCTCGGTTTGAAAGAATTTGTCAAGAATTTGTCATCACATCTGGTGTACCACAGGGAAGTGTACTAGGCCCGCTCATTTTCATTCTGTTTGTGAATGACGTGTGCTCCCGACTGAAATCTGCCAAACAAATGTTTGCCGATGACCTCAAATTGTACAGAATTAATACTTCCCCTGTGGACTGTCTCGCGCTCCAAGACGATGTAAACGAAATTTTATCGTGGTGCAATGAGAATGGCATAAGAATCAATGCCACAAAATGCAGAGTGATTTCATTCACCCGTCGGCAGAACGCAATACATCACCCGTATTGTATCGGTGACAACGCGCTCGAACGTGTCGATACTATTTGGGATTTGGGAGTAACTATCGACTCTAAACTGCGCTTCAACGAGTATATTTCAATCACAGTAGCCAAGGCTTATGCGGTGCTTGGCTTTATTCGAACATTCATTTTACGGATGTGTATACACTGAAAACGCTATTCTGCTCCTAAGTCCGTAGCATCCTTGAATACGCTGTTCCCATCTGGGCACCGTACCAGCTTGTGCATACTTTAAAGCTAGAGCGGACACAGAAGCTATTTATTCGGTATGCCCTACGACAACTACCATCGAATGATCCCGTCAACCTGCCTGACTACCCTTCCCGTTGCATGCTCATCAGCATGGAAACATTAACAGATCGTCGTCTCAAACTGCAACGAATCTTCGTGTTCGACATCATAGAAGGAAATATCGACTGTCCTGAACTATTACAACAAATCAACTTCAACGTGCTCCAGCGTGCTCTTCGTAGTTTTCCTGTCATTAATGTTCCGTTTTACAGAACAACTTACGGACGTAATAGCCCTTACGACTCCCGGCTTAGGGCATTCAATGACGTCAGTAGTGTCCATGAATTTGGAATATCTCAAACTACTTTTAACACTAGAATAAGAGATAATTTAAAATCATAGTCTGTACGATTTTATATCGAAGACCATAAGACAAATACAATAAATATACTGAATAGTTGAACTACCTAGTTAAATATTTTCGTTGAAGTTGGAAACTAATCTCTCAACTAACGACAATATTTTTTGCCTTTCTCCTAGAAAGGTATAGCAATCACTTGCAAAACCGAAGATATAAGAGTACTCTAAAGGGCCGAATGGCATATATCACTCGACTCGGTTCGACGAGCTGAGCATTTTCTGTTGGTGTGTGTGCGTGTGTATGTGTGTGTGTATGTGCAGATTTTCATTCTCTCACATTTCTCAGAGATGGCTGGACCGATTTTTATGGAATTGATTGCAATTGAAAGGTCTAGTTGTCCCATAAGACCCTACTAAATTTCATTATAATCGGATTTTTAGTTTAGAGGTTATGTATCAAAATGTAAAAACCACGAAACATAATTATCTCAGAAACTACACAACCGATTTGAACAAAATTGGTTTCAAATGAACGGGCTACCTTAAAAACCCTTAACTTTTAAACTTTATAAAGATTGAACATGTTTTTCAAAAGTTATGGAAAGAAACGTGTTCTGGAGACTGTTTAATCTCACTCATGTTTCTCAGAGATGGCTGAACCGATTTTTATAAAATCAGTGTCAAATGGAAGGTCTAGTTGCCCATAAGACCCTATTGATTTGTTTTGTAATTGGACTCTTACTTCGCCTGTTATGTTTGAAAATGTGAAATCTAGCTATGAAAAGAAACATATTCCGAAGAATTCTCAAACTCACTCACTTTTCTCAGAGATGGCGGAACCGATTTTTACAAAATAAGTATCAAATAAAAGGTCTAGCTGCCTCATAACATCCTATTGAATTTCATTGTAATCGGACCTCACTTCGTCTGTAATGTATCAAAATGTGAAATTGGTATCAAATTAACGGGCTAGTTAAAGGTGAACTAAAACCCAGCCTTTCTCATTCAAACTTTAATTTGTAAAAATAGATTTACATGAACGCTTCGATCCAATAAATGTATGTTCATCTTGTAGGTTCTAAAATATTGATGTTGTGATCTATCTAAACATATAAAAATGAATCTCTGTCTGTCTGTCTGTCTGTCTGTCTGTCTATCTGTCTGTCTGTCTGATTCATATAGGCTTGGAAACCACCTAACCGATCAGCGTGAAATTTTTAATGTAGGGGTTTTAGGGGCCGAGAAAGGTGACTAAAATAGTTTGAGACCCCTCCCTCATCTGGAAGGGAGGGATCCCATACAAATGAAACACAAATTCATGCACATTTCAAAAACTAACCAAGCAAATGGAACCAAATTTGGCATGTGGATGTTTCAGGGAGTCACAAATATCTCCATATTGGTTCGGCACCCTTCCCTTTTCTGGGAGGGAGGGGTTCCATACGAATGTAACACAAATTTCTGCATATCTCAAGAACTAACCAAGTAAATGGAACTAAATTTGGCGGGTGGATATTTCTAGGGGTAACAAATATATCTATAATGGTTTGACACCCCTCCCTCTTTTATAAGGGAGGGGACCCATACAAATGAAACACAAATTTCGCACAGCTCGAGAGCCAATCAACCAAATAGAATCAAATTTGGCATGTAAATGTTTTCAGAGGTTACAAATTTGTCTAGAATGGTTCGACGCCCCTCCCTCTAATGTGAGGGAGGGGTTCCAAACGAATGGAACAAAAATTTCTGCACATCTCGAGAACTAACCAAATAAATGGAACCAAAATTAGCAGGTGAATGTTTTTAGGGGTAACAAATATATCCATAATGGTTTGATATCCCTCCCTCTTCTATAAGGGAGGGGTCCCAAATGAAACACAAATTTCGCACTCGAGAACCAATCAAGCAAATACAACAAAATTCGGCAGGTGAATGTTTTCAGGTGTAACAAACATGTCCATAATGGTTCGACATCCTTCCTTCTTCTGGCATGTCTCCAAATACATACCATTTTGAAATCCAAAATGGCGACTTCCGGTTTCTGAAAAACAGCGGCAAATGACCAAATACCACCCAATATGGGTATTTCCGGATTTGTTATAATGCACTAAAGCCACAAATCGACCTTAGATAACATATTGAATTGTAAGATGGCAACTTCCGGTGTCTGGAAAACAGCCGAAAATGACCAAATACCACCCAACATGAGTGTTTCTTCAACCAGAATGACGCTCAAAGGCAAAAAATGTCTCCTAATGTCATTTTGAAATCCAAGATGGCGACTTCCGGTTTCTGAAAAACAGCGGCAAATGACCAAATACCAACCAATATGAGTGTTTCTTTAACTAGAATGACGCTCAGAGGCCAGAAGTAGTCTCCAAATGCAATTTTTTAATTCAAGATGGCGACTTCCGGTGTCTGGAAAACAGCCGAAAATGACCAAATACCACCCAATATGAGTGTTTCTTTAACCAGAATGACGCTCAGAGGGCAGAAATTGTCTCCAAATCCAATTTTAAAATCCAATATGGCGAATTCCGGTTTCTGAAAAACAGCGGCAAATGACCAAATACCACCCTATGAGTGTTTCTCTAACCAGTATGACGCTCAGAGGCCAGAAGTTGTCTCCAAATGCCATTTTAAAATCCAATATGGCGACTTCCGGTTTTTGAAAAACAGCGGCAAATGACCAAATACCACCCAATATAGGTATTTCCGGTATTGTTATAATGCACTGAAACCACAAATCGACCTCAGACAATATTTTGAATTGTAAGATGGTGACTTCCGGTGAATGGAAAACAGCCGAAAATCACCAAATATCACCCAATATGAGTAGAATGACGCTCAGAGGCAAGAAATTGTCTCTAAATGCCATTTTGAAATCCAAGATGGCGACTTTCGGTTTCTTAAAACAGCCAAAAATGGCCGATTTCCATCCAATATGAGATTCTTCGGAACACAGGAGCTAGAATCGACCACATACACCATTTTTAATTATAAGATGGTGACTTCCAGTTTCACAGCCGAAAAAAAACCATATAACACCAATTATGGGTGTTTCTCAAACCAGAATGATGCTCAGGGGCCAGGATGACGACATCCGGTTTCTGAAAAATAGCTTAAAGTGACCAAATACCACCCAATATGAGTGTTTCTTTAACCAGAATGATGCAGAGAGCAAAAAATTGACCTCAGACACCATTTTGAATTGCAAGATGGCAACTTCTGGTAAACAGCCGAATACTACTACATATGGATATTTCCGTAATCGAAATAATGTATAGAAGCCAAGCATTGACCATGGGCATCATTTTGAATTCGAAGATGACCCCTTTCAGTTTCTGGAAAACAACGAAAATAACTGAAAACTACCCAATATGAGTATTTCCTTAACAGAGGTGATGTACAAAAGGCAAAAGTCGAGGATGTTGTCATTCCGATAAAACCAACAATTTAAAACGATATAAACAAATCGCAAGGAATCAATGGATTTGGAATGATGAAAATTCTTAAATTAAACACAAAAATCGGCGGGAAGAAGTTTGCCGGGTCAGCTAGTCTATACATATAAAAATGCAGTCCGGTCTGTCTGTCTGTCTGATCCATATAGGCTCGAAAACTACCGAACCGATCGACGTTAAGATTTGTATGTAGGGGTTTTTGGTGCTGATAAAGGTTCCTATGATAGTTTGAGACCCCTCCCTTTTCTGGAAGGGAGGGGTCCATACAAATGAAACATAAATTTCTGCACAACTCAAAAACAAATCAAGCAAATGAAACCGAATATGGCATTTGGATGTTTTGAGGGGTAACAAATATGATGATAATAGTTGGACGCCCCTTCCTTTTCTAGGAGGGAGGGGTTCCATACAAATGAAACACAAATTTCTGCACATCTCGAGAACTAACCAACTAAATGGAACCAAATATGGCAGGTGAATGTTTATAGAGGTAACAAATATGTGCATAATGGTTTGACACCCCTCCCTCTTCTATAAGGGAGAGGTTCCATACAAATGAAACACAAATTTCGCACAGCTCAAAAACCAATCAAGAAAATACAACCAAAGTTGGTATGTGAATGTTTTTAGATGTAACATATATGTTCCATAATCGACCTCAGGCAACATTTTGGATTATAAGATGGCAACTTCCGGTTTCTGGAAAACAACCAAAGATGGCCGATTTCCACCCAATATAATAATATCCGGATCCAGAATGATACACAGGAGCTAAAATCGACCCCAGATACCATTTTGAATTGGCGACTTCCTGTTTCTGAAAAACAGCTGAAAATGACCAAATACCACCCAATATAAGTGTTTCTTTAACCAGTATACGTTTAAAAACCAGAAATTGTCTCCAAACGCCATTATGAAATCCAAAATGGTGACTTCCGGTTTCGGAAAACAGCGGCAAACGACCAAATACCACCCAATATGGGTATCCACCCAATATGAGAATCGTAATTATGCACTGGAGTCACAAATCGACTTCAGACAGCATTTTGAATTGTAAGATGGCAACTTCCGGTTTCTAGAAAACAGCCTGAAATGGACGATTCCAATTAAATATGAGTATCTCCGAACCCAGAAAGAAGCACAGAAGCTAAAAATTGATCGCAGAAACAATATTGAATTTTAAGATGGTGACTTCCGGTATCTCCGGCCAGACCAAATATCATTCAAAGACCAAAATTTAAAAATTTAAAGACCAAATATCATTCAATATGAATGTTTTCGGAACCAGAATTACGCCCCGATGACAGAAAAAGACCAAATACCACCCAATATGAGTATCTCTGGAGCCAGAATGTTGCCAGGAGCTAAAAATTGACCTCAGGCACCATAATGAATTGTAGGATGGCAGCTTCTGGTTTATGGAAAACAGCCAAAATGGCCGATTTTCGTCTAACATGAGTATTTTCAGCTTCTTGGAACATTCTGGCTCGGGAGATACACATATTGGGTGGTATTTGGTCACTTTGGGCTGATTTCCAGAAACCGAAAGTCGTCATTTTGGACTTTAAAATTGCCTGTGAAATCATTTCTGTCATCTGGGCGTAATTCTGGTTCCGAAAACATTAATACTGAATGGTATTTGGTCATTTCCTGCTGTTTGCCAGACACCGGAAGTCACCATCTTGAAATTCAAGATTGTGTCTGTGATCAATTTTTAGCTTCTGTGCATCTTTCTGGTTCCGGAGATACTCATATTTAATGGGAATCGTCCATTTTAGGCTTTTTTTCCAGAAACCGGAAGTTGCCATTTTTCATAATGGCATTTGGAGACAATTTCTGTATTTTGAACGTCATACTGGTTGAAGTAACACTCATATTGGGTGGTATTTGGTCATTTTCAGCTGTTTTTCAGAAACCGGAAGTCGCCATCTTAGAATTCAAAATGGTATCTGTGGTCGATTTTAGCTCCTGTGTATCATTCTAGATCCGAATATTATTATATTGGGTGGAAATCGGCCATTTTTGGCTGTTTTACAGAAACCGGAAGTTGCCATCTTACAATCCAAAGTGTTGTCTGAGGTCGATTATGGAACATATTTGTTACCACTAGAAACATTCACCTGCCAAATATGGTTCCATTTAGCTGATTAGTTCGCGAGATGTGCAGAAATTTGTGCAGAAACATGTGCTTCCAGAAGAGGGAGGGGCGTCGAACCACTTTGGACATATTTGTAACCTCTTAAAACATTCACATACCAAATTTGATTGTATTTTCTTGATTGGTTCTTGAGCTGTACGAAATTTGTGTTTCATTTGTATGAGACCCCTCCCTTATAGAAGAGGGAGGGGTGTCAACCATTATGCACATATTTGTTACCTCTAAAAACATCCACCTGCCATATTTGGTTCCATTTAGTTGGTTAGCTCTCGAGATGTGCACAAATGTGTTGTTTCCAGGAAAAGAAGGGGTGTCGAACCATTATGGGCATATTTGTTACCCTTAAAAACATTCACATGCTAAATTTGATTCCATTTACTCGGTTAGCTCTCGAGCTATGTGAAATTTGTTTTTCATTTGTATGGCTTCCCTCCCTTCCAAAAGAAGGAGGGGTGTCAAAACATTATGAACATATTTTTACCACTAAAAACATTCATCTGCCAAGTTTGGTCCTATTTAGTTGATTATTTCTCGAGATGTGCAGAAATTTGTGTTTCATTTGTATGGAACGCCTCCTGTCCAAAAAAGGGAAAGGCGTTCAACTATTATGGAGATATTTGTTACCCCTTAAAACATCCACATGCCAAATTCGGTTCCATTTGCTTGCTTTGTTCTTGAGTTTTGCAGAAATTTATGTTTCATTTGTATGGGACCCCTCCCTTCCAGAAGAGGGAGGGTCTCAAACTATCATAGGAACCTTTATCCGCACCAAAAATCCCAACATACAAATTTTCACGTCGATTGGTTCGATAGTTTTCGAGCCTATATGGATCAGATAGACAGACAGACAGACCTGACTGCATTTTCATATGTATCGATTACAACATTAATATTTTAGAACCTATAGAGTCAATATACATTTATTGGATTGAAGCGTTCATGTAAATCTATTTTTACAAATAAAAGTTTGAATGAGAAAGGCTGGGTCTGTCCGTCGATAAATTTAGGTTTTTTAAATCATATTTTTAACAAAATTTGTTATTCAATTAACAAAATATTGTACATTCTAACTAATTCTGATCTTTTTCTGCCAAAAACCCTACAGAATTTGCTTTATTTTTAAAAATCAGTAAGTAATTTTGATAGGAATTTTGATATTTTAACTATTTACGAGACCAAGCTTAGAACACAAGTTGATACAAGTTTGTAACAAAATATCAAGATTTTACCCAACACAAACGGGGAACATTTTACTACTTTGGTGCAACTTTTTATTACTTATTCTGTATTGGACCGCGCATTTTACACAAAGAGTAATAACCAAATAGTAACAAAAATTATGACGGCTTGTATGTGTTCCTGCAGAAGAACATACAGCCAAGAGCCGTAATGCATGTGTTAGCGAAACTTCACTCGTTGCATTTGTATTGATGCAACGATCAGGTTTATTTCTGTCCTCTTATTCACACATAATAAGAATCTCACCCGTCAACCTCAAATGTCTAATTAGAAACACCACTGTTTCGTTCCGCAGTGTTTACTTCAAATGAAAATTTGCAATACCGTGAGCCCAGAGTAGCGAATGTTGTTCGGGATGGGCATGAGTTTTGTTTCTTCAAACATGTCCAAATGAGTTTCTATGAAGCGCACTCATTGCGTGTTTTAAATAGCTTGCATAAAGGCAAATGTTTGTGTTTTTCTCTGACGCAGTTAACAAATCGTGATGTGATTCCAAGACGCATTTGAAGTCTTTGAAATCATCAACGTTCGCATACTGTATGACGGGTAAAAATGCTGCTTGGCACCTCTTGTCATATTATTTTTTTTTTTCCGTATGCGTACAACAACTAATCCACGCACACCGAATGAATTGGAGATAGAAGAGACGGCTTGAGTTGCGATGACGGTTTGTCTTGCCGTGAGTTAATGTACAGCTCTAAGTAGTGCTGTACATTAACCTGCGGCAGGGGGATTCGCCCTCGCAGCGCATGTACAACATATGCGACGGTGTTGTTTCTTGACTGGAGATGGAAAATTTTGCAAGTGGTTGAAACGTCCGTTATTAGATAGTCGTACTCACGGAATACGTGCTAAATATGTGACATTATGTGTTGTTACTTGACTGGAGATGAACTTTATTGCTTTTTGAGCAACAGATTTGTTACCTAAAGAGTCATTTCACGTTATTGCTAATAAAGTAATACGGAAAAACTTTGCGTGTACAAATACAAATACAAATTATACGTTATTCGGTGACGGAGATAATATGGGAGAGTTTCTCAAAAGACATTTTCCCGTGCGCTTGTTGTGCACAACCAGAGAGCGCATTCACAATACAAATCGTTTGTGCACTCGTTTTGTGAGAAATCGGCTGTTTCCGTTCCTTCGTAAATAGCTCGAATGTATTGATTCAGAGCAATAGATGTTCCTCTTCTCATATGATCCACGTTGAAGAAACGACGTAGCCAAGCAAGAAGAGATGCGGTATACTTTAGGTTTCATTACTATCACCCACGATACCTCGCGAATAGAGATAACATTTTAGAAACCACTAGAGCAGTTAACGACCTTTTTTTCCACCACATTTTCGGAGAGATGCTAAACACTTACTTCAAACCATCTCCTATCATGAATCGTAGTATTTGTGTCTTCTTTTTACACTCCACCAAATGATTTAATGTTTATCAACAACTTTGTGTGCGAGTGTCAGGATGAACGCAAATGCTCTACCTTGGTGGCACTGTAAACTTCTAATTGTTTCTTTTCTCAAACCGAGAATCGACCAACAAACCAACGAAATACTTCATTAGGATAGGTGCAATAAAAAACACGTCAGCATGTTTCGAAAGTTGAGCGGATTATGAATAAAAACAATTTTTTTGCAAAGTATTTTTTTTTTCGAAAGCACAAAACAACTATAGTATATATACAGTAAACCATACCGTTCAAACTCTAAAGGTATACATAATTATCAATACTGTTTCTACACAAGCCCTTTTCAAGAATTAGTCGTGATTCAATTGAAATTACTTATAGCACAATATGACACTTTTAACCTATAATAAACGTTTGTGCAAAGTTTCAGTCAAATGAAAATTGTTGAAAAAAACGATTAAAATTACTTTTTTATTACGACAATAAAACTAAGGAAGAACCCGTTACTCCGTTTTACGTGCAAAAGATAAATTTTATGCCAATGTGGTACTTCGAAAATTAAAGAAAACTTAACTAATATTTTTATATGACATATTTCTTAACCGTAATATTGACATAATTCTATACA